>NW_027311778.1:0-15000 GCF_918797505.1 Bemisia tabaci
ACCCCCTCTCTCTCATCCTTCCCTGACCGATCTGAACTTTTGGTATTTTTTCACCTGTATAAGATTGTGACTTTTCTGAAATTTTCCTGCCCAATACACAATTTTTTTTTGCCCCCTACGTCTGCGTTTGCCAGTTGCGGAACTCCGAACAGTCCGAATTTGATGAATAAAATGAAGGTTTCGAAGTGAGATTTTCCATACAATTTCAAAAAATTCAAAATCGCATTTTGTAGTAGGGTCCTGCCTGATGGGTTTTTTTGGTCAATTTCGAAATAGAGTGTTTGAAATTTTGAAAAATCATCGCATTTTAGTGGTTTATAAGGGTAAAATAGCACACTGGGCAGGGGCGGCAAAGTAACCTTCTTCCTCTCCTCATCCTCGCCATGACCGATCTGAACTTTTAGTATGTATTAACCTGGTATAAGATGTGATTTATTCCTAAATTTTTATGCTCATCTACAAAATGTTTTTGCCCCGTGCGCGCAGCGTTCCAAGTTGCGGACCAGTTAACCCAAACCTCCCAGCTTCGGCTTTCCCCCGAATCGCGCTTTATCCCGTCCTCTCTTGTTGAGTTTAGCTGCCACTCAATCAAGTTGAGTAATGGCACTCGATTTCTTCATGTACCTAAACATAGGCGTACAGAAAACCGTAATGACCAAATTCTGAACAAAATAAAACATCCAGACTTCAGGTTGCAAACTCGATTCGGATCATTTTGACGATTTTAAAATCGTGCAGCTGGCAACGCAGCAAACAACTAAATTAACAATATGCCTTTTCCTTATCGGAAAACTCCTCTAGATGTGCACACTTTTTTCGATGATAATTTGTGGAGGAAACTCACACCTCGAATCCTTCCATTTTTATCATCAAATTCCGATTCTTTGTTGTGTCCGACAACTTTGGCACTCACGCCCGCCGCTGATCGGGCAAAACAAAAACATTTTGACATGGGCATCGAAAATTTCAGAAGTCACATCTTGATACTCAGCCGTCTAATACATACTAAAAGTAGTTCAGTATCGCGGTCACGGCATGAAGCATGATGAGAGAGCAAGAGGTTTTATATTTGCTCCCGCCCTCGATGCCCATGTGTGCTCGTGTATATCCCTTGACAAACCAACAAAAATGCCCCGCGTATTATAAATTTTTTCTAATAAAAATCTACTAACTCTCCCTACTTCGAAGATTTTGGCCCAAAAACTCCGCTCAGGCCAGGACCCTACTACACACTCTGCGATTTGAATTTTGAAATTGAATGGAAATCATCACTTCGAAACCTTCATTTTATCATCAAATTCGACATTTTGTAGTCCGCAACTTGGCAATGCTGCGCACGGGGGGAAAAAATTAGTGTATGGGCAATGAAAAGTTTCAGAAAAGTCACATCTTTATACCAGGTGAAAACATACACAAAATTCAGATCGGTCAGGGCAAGGTGAGGGATAGAGGGAGAGAGCGGGGGTTTTAATTTGTCGCCCCCAAGGTCAATTTTGCTAATTTTACCCTTAAAAAACCACAAAAATGCGATTATTTTTCAAAAATCTCAAACACTCTACTTCGAAATTTGGCCAAAAACCCATCAGGCAGGACCCTACTACTAACCTGCGATTTGAATTTTGAAATTGAATGGAAATCTCACTGTCGAAACCTTCATTTATATCATCAATTCGACATTTTGGAGTCCGCCAACTTGGCAACGCTGCCCACGGGGGAAAAAAATATTGTGTATGGGCATGAAAACTTTCAGAAAAGTCACATACTTATACCAGGTGAAAACATAACCGAAAATTCAGATCGGTCAGGGCAAGGATGAGGGAGAGGGGGTTTATATTTGTCGCCCCAAGGTCAATTTTGCTATTTTCTACCCCCTAAAAAACCACAAAAATGCGATTATTTTTCGAGGGGCTTCCGACAACCTATTTCGAAATTGCCACAAAAACCCATCAGGGAGTACCCCACTACAACCTCAAACTTGAATTTTTGATGTACATTCAAGTCGCATTTTAAAGTGAGTTTCAAGCGCCCCGTGCGGATGTGATTAATTGGGCGTGGCCTAGCCTATCCCGCCAAATCGCTCGTAATTAAGTGTAATCTAATTTTCGTCAACAGTTTACCGTTTCGTAAACGTACGCCGGGTCACGTTATCGAACCGTGTTAATCTTTTCAGGTTAAAAGATTGAAACCCACCACCAGTCCCGTAAACAGGCCACCGGGCCTCTGATTGGTTTATGAAAATACCAACTTCGTTAACGGCGCAGGACAACTGTTCACAGGATTTCGTTAACAGTTGACGAACGAAGTTAGCGTAATGTACACAAACGCCCCGATTGTTATCAGGTGGTTAGAATCTGCGTCTCGCCACACGTGTTTCAGCGGATTGGCAATCGGCTATGCTGAATATTGAGAAGCATCCTATTAGGCGGGAGTTAGATGGAAAAAGAGTCCCTTTATAGGGAGAGTTTAAGAAAACGCGACTCACGGGTGTCAAAAACGGGGATAAAGGTTACACAAATCGGACGGTTTTTTGTAATCTTTGATCAACCCATTCCCGAATTCCGATCTTCGTTCCCTCTCTCATTTCATTTGTTACCTGACTACCGTAACCACATATGGAACCGTCCTCCCGGGTGTTCCCGCTAGTACTCATTCCAGTTGTATAATCTTTGCAAGTTTGGTGAATATTTGTTCCTCCCCAGTGACCATCTACACTCTGGATGGATAACTTTCCCTAGCACCCAGACCTAACCATTTCCAGTAGCTTGTAAAAATCTCGAAGAAATGCATCGATCGCTAGTGGGGTGTTGTAGCCTGTTGTTTAAATGGGGATTTTGTATGGCTTATTCGAAGCGAGTTTTTTTATATGTGGTTGGGTGCATTGCAGTTTCCATAAGAACCCTCATAACCTAGCTTACTAGGTATTTGTCGTGTGATTTGTCCACGGCGGTTTTAGCTTCCAGGTCCTGGGTGAATAGAATCGATCGATATTGTCGCTTGTTCAATTATGTCTGATACTGTCTGATTCAATTGCGCGTAGACCTATCCTAACTGCTCTTATCCTTACAATTTACCCGTGATTCTTTCTTCTAGGTTTCCTTAACTTTAGCCTTCTTGTAACTCCCATTTACTGTGTGTATATGCTGTATTAATTATTCTAAAGTTCTTTGCTGGCATAATCTTGAAGCCCTTCAATTTCACAATTTGGAATTTCCTAACTTTTTTCAAACCATTTTCCTCCCTTATAAAACAAAATCTAGTTCTACATTACGCTGTTTCCCCCTTGGTTTTTAGACGCCTTAGTTTTCCATTTGAAATGTCGTGTAGCTTTTGATTCAATGAGGCGGATTAAGCTTTCCGTTCAATTTTATCGCTTGGAACAGTTTTCCAATTCGTTTCCTTTAATATCTCTTTGAAATAGTCCCAGATTATGAACTTTATCACTCTTTAAATACAGTATATTATCACCCCTTCTACTTAACCTAAGAAAATGTAGTTCTGTGTGGGGTGGTGGTGTGTGGGGGGGGGGGGTTCTTTGATGGGTTCCACCTCTTACATGTGCTCAAGTGCAGAGAAATCATGAGCATCGTCCGCAGTTTCATATGCGGCTTGCTCCTTTGGTTTGGTCCCAGTGTTCCTGTCGGTATTGATCTTGTGGCAACTTCCCCCACCCCTGCCCCGAATAAATCATGGTACTTATCAAAATCTATTCTTTGACCTGTGCGTGCGGAGTGTAATTTCTCGTCAATTAGACACTGCATTAGGATACCTACCCATGTGACGTATCAAATATTTCCATCTTAATTAAACTCCATCCATTTTGCCATGCCAGGAGTAGCGGATCCTGTTTTTTATCCTCTTCAACCAAGCCCTATCTGAGTGCCTTGTCCTGAAGAACTTCTATATCACTTACTGTCGGTATGTTCTGTTCCCTTGAGCAGGGTATATGTAACATTTAAAACGGGCGCTGATGTATCTTTGCGAAAGTCAATTTCCTTTTGTATGTGAACAATTAACTGAATATCCTAGAATTCTGAAACATACCTGACTCGTCATACTCTGATGTATATGTCGCGATAATATACTTATCTGAGGTCCAGAGTTTGTGAATCTTTGGCACGCCGGTTTATGAATATTCCCCCCAATGTGAACAACTTGTCGCTCAACAAAGTTTGGTAAGTAAGTAACAGCTCCGATCCACCATCGTACACATAATTATTAGTCAAAATCAGTGTGGAGTAATGTTTTGAGGGTAAAGTGCTTCTCTATTCTCCAAAATTTGTTAGCAGGGGTGCAAATTCGCTGCGGTCCAGGCTGAGAGGTACTTGTTAATTTTTCTAGATTTTTCAGATTGCAATTCTTGTGGAATACTTACTGTGACTTTGGCACACATTCTAAAATTAACAAGAAAATTCCACAAAAGTTAGATCAGCCATGTTGTGTTGACCGTCTTGCGAGAACCTACTAGCGCGTAGCTGAAAATTGCAAGAGCATGAAACAATTTTCACTTTAGGTTTGTGAGATTTTCTTTAAACTTGGCATCCACATATCTGTCCGATTTTTTACCAAATATTATCTCCTTTCCCCGGTTATCACCATGGTATAGCAACAACATCAGCGATAGACTCAGTCTTGCATAAGACCTGGTGGCATAGGTAACACAGTAGACACAGAGAACCCTGAGAGTCTTTTGCATCTAAATACTTAGCGATTGCCTCCTCTGGAAGAATTTTAAAAAAGACCATTCTAAACTACATTCTAATCAACAGCACTATCTTAGCGCTGACTCGATAACCTTGCATTCCGTTTCATCTAACTAGAATCATAAAGGTTAGAAAACAAGTATTAGATTAAAGCCAACGAAGTTTGTACTATCATTTCCATGCCAAACAGTCAACCTCCGGTGTATCAGATTGAAAGTATGATTAAAATACCAGTTGCATCTTGACTATGCCTCTATGATTGTCTATACCATATCTTTATATTACCATTTGCGCAACCGAGTCATAGGAAATATAAAATAATTGCCCCCTTCGAAGTGTTTGCGTTTTTTATTGGCCTAGCTTAGTTCACCTACAGTGGAACGTCCATGCTACTGTCCGCGTGTCCGGATATGAAGCAAGCTAAATACTTTAATATCTTTCTCTTATTTCAGGATGAGACATTACCCTACCTCATGGCCCCCCACTGTATGACAAAATACTGTGACATACTGGGGTGCCAGATCTGCATTAGGTAACTCCCCACTGATATTGCCAACTGCATACCTCGGAAAAATTCTGTAATCTCAGCTGGTGTTAATTTTAGCAAGCTAGAATTGGCAGAGCGAAAAAGCAGAGCGAATAAGTACGGAAGGAAACTGAGCCAAAGAAAGGAAACAAAAGACGGAGTACGGAAAAAAAAGAGAGGGTAAGAAATGGGAATATCAAAACAAAGACAAAGAAATGAGTGAATAAAAATAACGAGTGGGTGTTTGACCCCGCCTCCTGCTTTGCCCAGGCTCCTGGCTGTCCTCCGCGCCCCTACATGTTTCCTGCACCCAGCCCCCTGCACATGTTATCCCCCCCTCACACTCTCCCATTCCTTCCATCCGCCCCTCACCGCGATTTTACGTCTCATCTCACCTTCTCACACCGAACCCGCCCTACCAATTTTTACCACCCACCATGCATATACATCCCCTCCTCCTCTTCCCCACGGCCTCCTTTTCACATAAACCCCGCATTCCCCGAGTCCCAGCTACCTCTGTTCTCTGAGCTCCACCGTATTTGATATTGGATTTCCGCTTCGCTAATGCGCCTACCAGCCAACCTCCCCCTGGCCTGCACCGTCGCTTCTCAGGCACTTTCCTACTTGCGGTAACCTCCGCTCCCGTTTCTCAGACCTTGCCCCCCTCTCCCCCACTGCTGCCCACTAATCCCGTTGCCCTCCCTCCTTCGCCTCCGTTCCAACCCTCTCCCTCACAGGTGACATCTTCATTCACCCCGGTGTTACCGACTCTTCTCGTACGACTCCCCAGCAGGATCACCGAATTACGTCATCATTTCGTATCCTTTGAGCATTCTTTTTATCATTCAGAACTAACAAGAACGTAAATTCAGCTCGTTTGGACCGCGCATCATCTGCTCCTCCATTCATCTCGCACCCTTATCAACACAAATGCCTTTGGGCCGTATTCCTCACTCCGGGCTTTATCTAATCCTTTAGCATGAGAGCAACAGGCGAAGATTTGAACCTATGCGCGTCCCCTCGCTAGCAGAAATTCCTGTCGGCTTGAGTCGTCCATGGCCACTCAAAAGTAGGGCGGTACCCCGCCCATCCTGACGTCAGCATAAACTTCAACGATTGGCAACAAACCTCAAAACCCGCGGACAATACACTTAAAGAAAAGGGCACTGTGTGCGTGCGTTACAAAGCGAAGATACACTAATATGATCAGCTCATTATTTTCGAACCTTTTATAAATTTAAAAAAAATTAGATGTTGAGGAGCTACGTATTCGGGTTTTTTTTATTTTACTTTTCTTTTTTTATTCGTCTGACGACTTTACATATATCACTGCGTGGTCTGGGGGGCAGAAACATCCATATGTCCCAGCAATGAGCATTAGGAAACGTCATTCGTGAACTCAAAATCGACCTGACTAGCTGGTACTCGTTCAGTCTTCCCGTTGTGTGCACACTGTGGTACGGCCCTTTGAAAAATACGCGTAACCCAATCAGAATAATTGGTCTCTTTCGCGCATGTATGTCTTTACTCCACAGTATAATGAAGACATCTAGCATGAGCAAAGACTCCTATTTAAGGAAATGTGGCCACACTGTGCCCGTAGTCTCGTGTAATGATAGCATGGCAAGCTCAAAAAACGTAAATTTCTCTTACAAAGATTGCTGAGCGTCCTAGCGAGTGCATTTCTGAACTTTGCCGATGACGCCTCATACGGGAAATTTTAGAGACATTTTCTGATGCAAATTAACACGAACTCTTACTCATTTTCTATAGCCAAAAAGTTGTGTCGACAGGGCCGGTCCCACTTCAACTTAGCACGTTCATTCAGCGAATTTACCGAAAGGTTTGGCACTGGAAATACAGCATATTCGATTAATAGCCTCGATAAATTGATATCAGCTGCCATCATATGTACGTAGTCAGAAGTATTCCGGGGTCAGGTAATGGTTGTGAGGAACATGCTGAAATTTCTTAAACAAGAGTGGTGTTTTATGTGAATAACCTAGAATTACCATATATTCATCTTCACAGGTCAATATACTCGGCTGGAATCGGGAGCGTCGTCGGACGACGGTTAAAACCATCGAATCAGTTTCAGTAAGAATGTTATTAACGACCCTGCTACACTAATTTATGAGGCCATATGCATTGTATGGTGTGTCTGTATTCTAGATCTGGTGTCTGTGCATAGTGATGATACACAGGCCTGTCTCAACGAAAACACGAGCCACCTTGATTATACTGCGCGCAGAACGGGTTTGGATCTTTCGAAAAAATATACAAAACGGCTCTAAATGACGTGTTCGTTTATATCGCAGGGCGGACCACCTATTTGACGTATTTTGACATTCATTTCTCAAACCGCAGGGTGGAGGGGCGCGGAGCGGGGGGGTGCCCCTACCCCCCCGGCGTAAATCGAAAGATTTTCAAAATGGCACCCTCTAACTATATTTTTATTTCAGAAATCAATTTTAACGCTCAATAAAACAAGCCACCCCTGTCCAAAACCAGGCATGTAAATGTCGCGACAATTTGTTGACTTGCGTAATAAAACGAACCTATTCTAGCAGCATATAATGCCTTGTAACGAACTTCCTCCCCTTTAGATGTAAAGAAGATGGAGCCCGACCTGAAATTTAGAGATTCGATGAAAAAATAATCAAAATACCGTTATTATCACATCAACGATGTACAATAGATGAGGAGAAGGTCTAGATCTAACACCCAGTTTTCTTCCGTATACACTATTGACAGTATTGATCCAAACGGAATGGCTTGCTATATGAGAGGAATAAACTCCACACAGCATTAATTCTATTATGGCGTGCAGTTAAAAATCTAAGTCTGCGATCCCAATAATCGTTCAGTCTGTTGAATGCAAATACAAAGTCCATCATTGATCATGAAACCATGAAATGCTAAATACAAGCCATAAGTTTTTCTCGCCCACCGAAAAATACACCCACTTGTCTTTTTTCCAAGCGCCCCCCCCCCCCGGAACCCACCCCCCTGAAATGAGCTGCCTAGGAGCGTTATATACAAAATAAAAAATAATATAATAATGGTGGCCCTAGTATAGTCACTTATTAATCAGGTATCCCATCGCTTTGTTAATCCTTTCAAACATGATTGGAGCGCCTGTGAAAACAAGGCCTTAAATCCTATCATTTCAGAAGACGTTGATGTTATTGGTAAGATGGTACAAAAGGCAGAAATTACAGTTGTGGATTCTTTCAAGTTTTTTTTTTGTTTTTCAGAAATGCTTCATATAGAATTCTTGTAATTACGATATTGATTAAATAGTTTTGTCATTTCAGAAGTTTTCAAAACGAGGTTGTATCCCATCCACCCCATCTAGATTTGCGCCCCCCTTATCCAGTATCAGATACGGTAGGGGGCTACGCCCCGCTGCGCCGCCCTAACGCTGCGCCCAACCCACTGAAGGCTCTCCGCCATCAATGCCCGGTCCGCCCCCCTTCGCGCGGCAGCCCGTATTTGTTACCCTGCCTAATCGGTGCTTAGTTCATTATTTTATTCCCCTAAAAAATTTACTGAACTTATCAAGGTTATACATTTACACTTTTGGAAGAATGAAATAATTTCTTGGTATTTGCATGAATAAAGAAACAAAATTATATATTTGGAAGTGCGTACCTAAAGGACGCGGTTTATGGAATGACTACTTGATGAAATATTGCAGTATAACAACGAACAGATGATAACAGGTTAATAATTAAGAGTTTCGGGAGACGGGGGATCGAACCCACAACATGTTTATAGTGGACGCTTCCCGACGTCCTTTGACGACTCGGCCACCGCTCTACCTGAGGCAGATGGGCGCAATCTTGTGTATGATAAGTGTAGAGCTGATGCGCCAGGCTAACACAGCTACTGCCGGCGCAACCTCCTCGACCACTGCGCATCCTCCCGCGCTAGCGGTAGCAGTCCTCGAGCATTCTGAAAATTCACTCAACTTTTATAACGTGATTGTAAAAAAACCTGGGTCCTATTTCCAAAATGCTGAATAGAGCGGGCTCATCTAGGGCCAATTACCCGTCGATTACCGCAAAAAACATAGAAATCGGCCCGTAGAACGCTTAAACGACTATGACAAAAAATAAAATTTATCATTGTTTAAATGGGAGAAGTCGCAACTTTACCACGTAATATAAAAAACCTAGGCCATATTTTGAAAATCTGAAAAGAGTTGGCTTATCTAGAGACAATTGCCCGTCGATAGCCGCAAAAATCATAAAAATCCGGCCCGGGTAAGAAAGGCTGGAACTAAGCTTTGTTACCTGTTTCCGCATAATTCAGGGAGGGCATTGAGAGGCTGCCCTATAGTATAGATTGCATCCATCTGTTTCAGCGAGTGTTACAGTAAGCCAGTTGCCCGCAGACGTTTCAAATAATGGCGGTCCCATTTGTGACTTAGGCCCCCCCAGAGAGGGGGGGCGGGGGGTCAAAGTCAAAACCTTCAACTGCCTATAACTTTTGAGCGAAAAATCGGATTGAGTTGAACTTTTTTTTAAATGAAAGATCTCAAAAAGATCTATCTGCCTGATCACCAGAAAAATTGAAAAAACAGTTAAATTTAATGCAAATTGTTTAGCAATTTTTTCAATTTTTTAGTGGGACAAAATTTATCAATATTGTCGTGTTTCGCGGCACCGCGCAATGACTCTACGAAAACAAAAACCAGTTTTTTTAGATCCTACACTTAATTTCCTACAAGATGACAAAAAACCGCCATCTTGGGGAAACGTTTAGATCGCGAGCCTATGAGCTTCGTCAAAGTTAGCCCCGCGCTGAGCGCGCGCGCCCCTAGCGCTGTTCGCATATCCTCTTGCGCGTACTGCCACCGATCCTGCTTGCCCCTCCTCCCCCTTCCTAAATGCAAATTATACATATCTACTACCCAGCTTTCGTATATATCTGCGTTATAGGTTACGTGAAAAATTTCAGCAATTTCGTGATTTCCAAGTGGAATTGATGCTTTATTTCGCTCGCCCCCCCCCCCCCCCACCCGGCCACTGTGCTCCAAGATATTGTGCAAAAAAAGAAATAGTATAAATTTTTCTTGTTCATGTTTTTGCTGATGTAGCACCCTGTGTACTACGAGATCGAATTGAGTAACTTTTTTTATCCCACCACCCAACCACTTTCGGTGTGTTGAGCGTTTACCATTCAATGGAGAGGCGACATTATTCATGGGTATTCATAATAGGCTGCTGAGGAATTTAAAAATATTTTCGCACGATTTTTCTCCACATAGCTTGAGAAATATAAAATGATTTCGTTGTTGGCAGGGCACACTTCAGTTGCCAGTGGCCGGGTTGGGGTGGTGGGGGGGAGCGAAATAAAGCATCAATTCCACTGGAAATCACGAACTTGCTGAAATTTACACGTACCTATAACGCAGATATATACGAAAGGCAGCGGGTAGTCAGAATGTTAATTTGCATTTAGGAGAGGGGGTGGGGAGGGGCAACAGGATCGGTGGCAGACGCGCAGCAGGATATTGCGAACAGCGCGTAAGGGCGCGCGCGCTCAGCGCGGGGCTAACTTTGGACGAGCCATAGCTCGCGATCTAAATGTTTCCCCCAAGTATGCGGTTTTTTGCATCTTGTAGGAAATTAAGTGTGTAGATCTAAAAAACTACTGGTTTTTGTTTTAGTAGAGTCTATTGCCGCTATGAAGAGGGGGCAGGGGCCTTGCCCGCTGGAAACACGCACAAAAATTGAACAATTTTGTCCCCCTAAAATATTGAAAATATTGCCATAAAAATTGTGCCCCCCCTTTTAAATTTATCCTTTTTTTTCATATTTTTCTGGTATCAGCAGATAGATCATTTTTGAGATCTTTCCATTTTAAAAAAAGTTCAACGTCAACTCCGAGATATTTCGCTCAAACAGTTTATAGGCAGTTTGCACTGGTTGTTGCACTTTGACCTCCCGCCCCCCCCTCTCCTGGGGGGAGCCCTATGCTCACAATGACCGCCATATTTGAACCGATCCTCGCATGTCTACTGCTATCACTCCTGAAAATGAGGGATCATATTCTGATAGCGGGGCCAAATCTATATGAGGGATGGAACAAACCTTCTCTTAGAGCAATCTTACCATTACTGTAAGGAATTATATTCCACTTTAGTTTCCAAGAGAGACTCAACAATTATCTGGCATGCCCGAGAGCAAAAATGAAAAGTAAAATGAAATAATAGCTACTCAATTACGGTGTAGAATTAACAATAAGTTTGAAATCTGCATTCTCTCACCGTGTCACACGTCCACGTAATAATTCTTAGCCTGCTCCTCATTTATCTGCGAGCAGCTTGCCAGATTTTGTGTGATGGACATACGGAATGGCATCCAGCGGATATAACCATTATGCTGCATCTTGATAAATTTATTTAATTTGTTTTTTATTTTGTGCGAAACCATAGCAATGCTAGATCTTACATGTGTTCCCAAGGTGTTATGACAGGTGTTCTAGTTTCTAAGTGTCGCTTCCAAATCTCAAGCGACTGCCGCTAATTTAACTACTTTCTGTTCTCACTGAAATTCAATTGATGTATGAAATTCTGAAAAAAGGGGAGATTATATAACAATCTATAGAATGTTGGAAAATACGACGAGTTCAATAAGGTTCACTTACTATTTTGTATCTTCCGAAAGAAAAGAGATACTTAAATCAAATCTGAAAAAAGTACATGTAGCGCCCGATCAGTGACTAACAGAAGGTGTTCAGCTGCGTGTCGCGCTAGGGCAAGCGTAGGCGCCGTGACACAGCGGCGCGGCGCGGCCTAACGGCGTCGTCGCTTTATTATGATTCGCGCCGCCGGTTACTCGTCCAACCACTTGAAATTCGGCAAAACGCGTAAAATTTTCGCCCTCAGGATCGGTATCACGGGAAAATCTACCGGAAACGACCTTTTTCCGTCCTTTAAAATGCATTTTTTAAATTTACGCCTAAATCGCGAAGGCGGAGGGGTCTAGAGTTGACTTAGGCGCTCCAAATTTTCATATGTTATTCTGACATGTACTACAACTGTTTTTCAACATGATTCTTTACCCGCGAAAAAATTTCATTTTCTACCGTCCCTGGCCTAACCTCTGTCCAGATCAAGATGGGTGGTCCTCTGTGGTGATCAGTTGGCAGTTTTTTTTTTTTTTTTGGGGGGGGGGGGGGTGGGTGGGGGGGGGGGGGGGGTGGGTGTGTGTGTTTTTTTTTGTGTGTGGGGGGGGGGGGGGGGGGGGGGGGGGGTGGGGGGGGGGGGGGGGGGGGGGGGGGGGGGGTGTTTGTTGAGGGTGGGTGTTTTTTTTGGGTGTGTGTGGGGGGGGGGTGTGGTAATATAAAAAAATAATGATATGGGTTATGGGGGTGTGGTGTGTGTGTTGTGTTGGGGTGTGTGTTTTGTATAGAGGATAAAATGATTAAGAAGTGGAAGGGAGTATTGGGCTTCCATGCCAGTATTTCAACCCCTTTGATGGACTGCTTCCGACTTAGGACTCAAAATTCTCAAATTTAAAAATGATAGACAACGCAAACCCAAGGACCCGTGTCTGAACATGAAAGTGATCCAAAGTTTACTCACATTTTGTCCGCAAATAATAATGCAGCATTTTGATGTTTCCAAATTACAACAATAGTTGTAAAGATCTGTAAATGCAGGTATCCAGATGGACTGTTTTTTTTTTTTTTTTTGTTTGTTTGGGTTTGGGACTAAAATTGACCTACTTGCTTCAGCCTGCGAGCGCTATCATACATCAAAGCACACATAGGGATTATCCAGCAAGCCGCGAAGGTTTGATGCTTTCATTATGACGTGATACCATGAAAAAAGCAGAGAGAATCTTTATTGTGTTATTCCAAGTCCGATAAGTGCTTGGCTTTATCTTGCACAATTTTGTTTAGGTTGTCCAGGTCAATTAAGGTGTAATTAGCTGGAATATTTGAAATCAAGATCAAGAATCAGTTCATTCAGAAAGAACAGGAAAAGTAGTGACAGAATAATATGGTTATCCACTTTGGTAAGGCTTGCATTATCCAGACCCATAGAGAAGAAAAAGGAAGTTTTGCATTTCGGGTAGCTTGGAATTTTTTTGATGACAGTAGTCCGGGTACCTAGACTTCGATCATCAATTTTCTTGAAATGTGTAGTTTATGGGAAAAATGCATTCTACAAATAGTGATTGAAATTATATCATGAGTTGATTTAAGCAAAAAAATCGGACATTAGGTCCGTTTTTTTATACTTCGAATTCCCGGGATTTTGCTGACCAGGTTGTACCGACCCGCCGTCACAGGGTACACATTCCCTCAAGATGCAAACACCTCCTTATTTTTCTGCTATGATCCTGACCAATATGTGTGGTGTGATGACCACTACCTCAAACATGCACTAACTCAGGGTTTCCTACAGACCCTGCGCGATCATGGTCTTTGACTTTTCCAGGTTTCCCTGACAAAAAGACTAAAATTCCCTGACTTTTTCAAATGACTAATATAGCATAAACTAAAAATACTGAAAATAGAAAATCTTCGGCGTTAATTTCACTGCAAATGATCGCAACATGTGAAATTTTTTTCTTCAGATGTATTACTCATCCAACTGACTATGAAGTGGCAATTTCTTATCCAAAACTATACTTCTAGACTCACTATTCAGAATGTAACTCAGAGCACAGAGCCTTAAACCAGATTAAGATTCAATTCGATTGTGTGGACAGCACTGACGTTTCTTCAGATTTGACATTTAAGATTTTTAAAATTTCCTGGCTTATTCAGAGAATTCCTTGACTTGCCCAGGATTTTCCTGGTCTGATGGAATTCCCAGTTTTCCAGACCTGCACACGCTTTGTCAATATCACCTCATGATGATAAAATGAGGCCAAATTGAGCGAAAACTAAAGACCTACAAGCTGGGGAGAAAAAAAGTTTCCGACTATTATGAGAAGGATCTATGCACGGATCATCCTAAGAGTCCCCAGGGTCATTCCTTTGTTGCAGGTGTGACAACAATTTAACTTAAAACAAGAAATTAGACACTTTCTTGGGGTTTAATTACAAAATAATTGGCACTAGCAGAAAGAACTTTTTTTTATAGATGATTTCAGTTCATCAGATATTGTTTTTACTTTGTTCCATTCCTCAGAAAAAATTAAATAGAGTGTGTTACAGGTGTGAAAAATTTTGGAAGTGAGTTTTGCCTCAGTGAATGTGGGTAAAGCGGAAACTCTGTGAATTTTACGAATGTAAATATCTGATTAAATAATACATTAAAATGGATGGTTTATGCTTCAAATGCTGATTATCTGTTTCCAATTTTCTTCTTTTACTTTCTTGCTCCCCTAGGGTAGAGGAAGTATTGTCATCCTGCAAGGAGGGGGGGGGGAGTTCCAATTTCATCATTTCTAGACGTTTTAAGGTCCCAGGAGTCAAAATAACCATACCTGAAAAATGTGTGTCCGTCCGTCAGGTGTCCCCCAAATCTGTCTACAGCGATATCTCAGAATCTATCGGTTCGATTTCATTCAAAATTTTCACAGAACACCATATCTATGGTCTCCTTATGCACGTCAAACGATTTTGGGGTACGCTAAAATTTAGGGGAGAGGGCTAGGATCCGAGGTCCATTTTTAGCAAAATCACACGGAAAGCTCATTTAGAAGGACTGTACATTTCGAAAAATGCCTTTAATTCTTTAAAAGTGGGCATCAAGCACATCACCTGGGTCATTAATTTAAGTTCCTAAAAGATCTTTGGACTAAA
>NW_027311778.1:17500-95765 GCF_918797505.1 Bemisia tabaci
AATGATCTCTTGAAATCATTTTTTTCTCTGTCCAAAATTGCCACATTTTTGAAATTGAAAACATGGCTCGTTGCTTCTTGGTGGGCATGTAGCGCAGTTTTTTCCTTCCGGTCATATTGGTGCCCATTCAATCGCATCTTAAGAAGTTGATGTGTCATGCCAATGTAAATGACATCACATTCGGAGCACTTGATTTTGTAGACTACCCCTGACTCATTGAGAGGAGTAAGTGCCTTTACTTGTGATATGAGACACTGAAGTGTGTTGTAATTTTTTTGGACTATTTCAAACCCAAATTTCCGGAGGAATGATGCTATGTTTTCTTACAATAATGGAACGTAAGGAATGCTGATGACTTTTGAAGGATCGATTTTGCGACGAACAGTTGTATAAGTATTCCTCCCAACATTATATATAGCCCGCTTAAAAGCTGCGTTAATGAGAGATTCTGGGTAGCAATTCTCAGAAAGTAGATTTTTCCCTTTTTCAACAACTTCTCTTCTGTATAAAACGTTGGTGAGTCTAACTGTGCGGTGAGCTAGGTTCAAAGCGACGTTTTTTTTTTATACAAGTACGGCTGAACGGAGAGAAAATTTACGAATCTACCTGATGCGGTCGGTTTTTGATACCACTTACAAGTAATGACATTATTGGACGCTATGGACGTTGCGATCATTCGCGATCGCTAATCGTCCCCACCAGCTTTCCTCTTTTGAGAGCGCTCTCGGGCAGACTCTGGCCCCTCCGCTCCCCTCACACGAGCGTAAACATTGGAACCAAAATTGACTTTGGTTCGATCCAATAATGTCATTACTTGTAAGTGGTATCAAAAACCGACCGCATCAGGTAGATACGTAAATTTTCTGTCTGTTCAGCCGTACTTGTATAAAAAAAAGGTCGCTTTGAACCTAGCTCACCGCATAGTTAGACTCACCAACGTTATATACAGAAGAGAAGTTGTTGAAATAACCGGCGCTCCGCTTCGCTCCGCGCCGGTTTTTGGGGAAGCTTCGGCCCCCCAAACCCCCGCGGGACGCGCGCTTCGCGCGCGTTTTTTAGTTTGGGGTCCGGCCTCAGTTGTTCTGTCCTTTAAGTGACCCGCGCGTCCACCGCGGGAAGAGTGTATTTCCCGGGGCGGGGAGTTCTCAATCTTTGGAGGTTGGATTGGCGTTTACACTGTTGGAGACATTGATTGAATAAGGACTTCATGTCGCCAGATTGCAACAACAATCCTCATGTAATGTCTGATATGAAAAAAACCGGCGCTCCGCTTCGCTCCGCGCCGATTTTTGGGAAGGCTTCGCCCACCAAAGCCCCCCCGGGACGCGCGCTTCACGCGCGTTTTTTAGTTTGAGTATCCGGCCTCAGTTGTTGTGTTGGTTAAGTGACCCGCGCGTCCACCGCGGGAAGAGTGTATTTTCCAAAGGGAGGGGCGGGGCAAAGCTTGAATGACAATGAATAAATCTCCATAACCCACTGTGCGACCACATTGCCGTCTTATCCACCAATTTTCAGTTCGTGACCCACTGTGCGACAACAATGCTGTCTTGTCCACCAATTTTCAGTTCGTGACCCATTGTACGACAACATTGCCGTCTTATCCACCAATTTTCAGTTCGTGACCCACTGTGCGACAACATTGCCGTCTTGTCCACCAATTTTGAGTTCGTGACCCACTGTGCGACAACATTGCCGTCTTGTCCACCAACTTTCAGTTCGTGACTCACTGTGCGACCACATTGCCGTCTTGTCCACCAATTTTCAGGTCGTGACCCACTGTGCGGCTTCCCTCCTCTTTTGCCGCACACCCCCCGCCTAAAACTTTCGAAGCTCGCCATTTTTAAACGGCTCGACCGATTTCGCTCAAATTCAATACCAGCCTAGAACTAAGTAAGATCTTCCTTCTGTAAAAATTTCGGGGGGAAAGCTTTTAATTTGCGCGAGTTATCGCGCCCACAAAATTGAACCTCCCCCCACTTCTCGCCCCCATCATTCGAAATGTAATACTTCGATCTCCGTTTTTTCTTCGCAGAATGGTAGTCCTGTTCCTCTACTTTTCATCGCAAAAAGTTTCACCCGGAAATTTTTTAAAATGAGGGAAATATAACCAAGCAAAAATCGGAAAAACCACGATGAGCCGGAAATACATAAATTAACACACACACACACACACACACCCTCACACACCCTCCCTCACCCACACACACACACACACACACACACACACATATATATATATATATAAATATTAAAATTAATATAAACTTCGAAGGATTCAGACTTTCAGCGATTCTGCCTTTTTCTATTTCACTCGAGAGGTTGCCAGATTGTGCGATAAATGTGAATATTTTACATGGATTTGAATTGGGAAAAGTGCTAAAAAAGTGGTATCTGGCAAGTGCTAAAAAATAGGATAACGAATTGGCTTATTTCGCGGGAAAATTTAATGACCTTTGAATTGACGTATTTGGGGGTCCGAAACCCCCCTTAAAATTAGTTTGAATTAATTTCTGTGATTTTTACTTAAAAGTGCTTACAATTTGGTAAATTTTCCCGTTTTATTTTTTTCATTACGATAATTTGAACCGGAGTTATGATTTTTTGAAAACAGGTCAAATTTGACCTTTGACCTATCATTACTCGGTCAAAAATTAAGATACTGATCTGCGGTTTGCGCCAAAATTCTTAGTTTTTTATGCTCTTTCGAATGAGGAATCACAAGATAGGGGTTGCTATTTGAAAAAAAAAAGTTGGGGTCCGCAGCCCCTCCCCACGGGGGGGCCCGAAAATTTTAAGGGGCCCCAAAAGTAGCTAACATTGATCGATGAACATCCCCAAAGTTTCGTTTCAAAATATCAATTAGATAAAATTTTAGAGGGGGTGGAAGGGACTTTTGGGACACCCTGTATAATGTTGGGAGGAATACTTATACAACTGTTCGTCGCAAAATCGATCCTTCAAAAGTCATCAGCATTCCTTACGTTCCATTATTGTAAGAAAACATAGCATCATTCCTCCGGAAATTTGGGTTTGAAATAGTCCAAAAAAATTACAACACACTTCAGTGTCTCATATCACAAGTAAAGGCACTTACTCCTCCTCTCAATGAGTCAGGGGTAGTCTACAAAATCAAGTGCTCCGAATGTGATGTCATTTACATTGGCATGACACATCAACTTCTTAAGATGCGATTGAATGGGCACCAATATGACCGGAAGGAAAAAACTGCGCTACATGCCCACCAAGAGGCAACGAGCCATGTTTTCAATTTCAAAAATGTGGCAATTTTGGACAGAGAAAAAAATGATTTCAAGAGATCATTGCTGGAGATGATACATATTTTAAGGAATAAAGATCACACTTGTAATTTTAGGGCTGATATTGATAAGCTAATTCTAGTGTATCATCCATTTTTCCAGCGTGATCTGTCTACTTTCGGGCCACCCGGTAATAAGCCATAGCGAGAAAAATCTTTGGGTACCCCGGTAATCAGGTGATCGGACGGTGTGTTTACAATGTAATCAGTCCGGCCCGAGCCATGTAGCAGATCTGTAGATGTAGCATGCAGTAAATTCGGGTTTTACGATTTTTGGGACTTAATCAAAGCTACAGCCTAAACGGTAAAAGTAAACCCCTACTCATATACAATTTGTAGAATCCTCATATCTTCAGGATGTTCCCTCGAAAAAAACGATAATCTCATTCCAGAATAGTGTAAGCGAGAAATTCAATGATAAGCGTCGGCAGGTCGGGTCGCCCATTGTACCCAAAAAGCAGTTTTAAGACCATTTCCCTCTTACAATTGCTTGAATCTAAATGAAACTTTCAGGCGCACTAGACGGGAACATGACAATTCTTTTGATATAACATTACATTATATAGGGCTCTGATATCTCGTATTTTCCATAGCTTTGACAGAACATGAAAATAGTCAAAGTGGATACTTTTCGCTATTTTTGACACATATGCGTACTTATCTCTTTTGATAAATCTTCAATTTCCTTGAAACTCTTCAGTTCGTTAGACGGGACCGAGATGCATCTTTAGACACCGAAATCTCTGAATTCCGTTGCTCCGTTGCTTTTAAAAGTTTACTGAACAGCAACTAAAAACCCAAATAAGCCAAGTACGTGTAGCTATGGTGTCGTTGCCTCGACCGGGCTGTGCTGTGTTGCCAATTGTTGGAGGATAGGTTACTTGCCCGGATGTGGCTACCGCCACTCATGATAAACAGTAATAGACGCTATTAGTGGCGACGTCATCATAGGGATTCTCCATTATATCGAATTGGATCCAAACAATAACATTGGCATAACCTCTTTCAATGCTACCAATGCGAAAAAATCGATAAATATCGCTTTTCTGTGACGTTGCACTAATAGCGTCTATTACTTTTTAAAGTTGAAACTTTGCAGGAGCACGTATTATCTGTTCCTTGACAAATGTAAACATAAACTCAAACTTGGTTTTGATGGTAACATTAGAAAACATTGCTGCCAAACTGTCACTCTTCTTACAGTGGGATGAGGCTAAGCAACGGGGTTACAAAACACTTAAAAGTTGCAAGAAAAAAAAACAAAACAGAGGTGAACCCCATATTATATTGTGGAATGTCGGAATTTGTTTTGTCTTGCCCCCTGAAATTGGTCCATTTTATCGAGAAAGACCTTTTGCCGAAGAGCATTTGGTGAATAGGGAATAAAAACAGGTATTCTTTGGTTTGGAAACCCTGATATTAAGTAATGAAAAATCAAATTCCAATGTGATGGGCGAAAACCAAGGTAACCTTTCCCTTCAGCAGCACAACTTGGGTGGGGGTTGTCTCATATTTAATTATTTATTTTCCAAGTCTCATAAACAGAAACCGCCATTGCAGTCATCATACAGGTCAATAACAAATATCTGTCTGCAGCAATAAGTATCGCCTGAAGACTCACCTAAAAAAACTGTTCCCACTCTACCTTGTTGAAAATTCAAGTGGCTGTGATGGGAGAACAGTGCAAAGCAGAGCCGTGTTGGAAGTTTTCGGGCTCGGCACTCGCTAATTTCTGGGCAACTTGGCAAGTTTCAGCGCATTTTTCTGCTCCTACCGAAACTTGCTGAGTCTGCTTGAATCCGCAAGTGACTGGTGCCAGGCTTCCTAACGCGGCTCCTCAGTCGGAGTTCTTAGCGATGTAGAGGATGACACCCAGAGTCCTCTGTTTTTTCTAATACATTTTTCTGTCTGTTATGAGACTGTGGTTTATTCTTCTTTGGCATTTCTTTGTCATCCTCATCAAAAGCCTTTCATCACAACATATCTGATGCAAGACAATCAGAAATGCTCGACATGGTGATACCTAGCTGGAAGAGAGCATGTGATCAACAAACCCTTTTCATTAGGAACAGTTGGGGAAGTTGGCTCAATAAGATACAT
The DNA here is from genome assembly GCF_918797505.1 of Bemisia tabaci. NCBI lineage: Eukaryota > Metazoa > Arthropoda > Insecta > Hemiptera > Aleyrodidae > Bemisia > Bemisia tabaci. The sequence goes on from NW_027311778.1 coordinate 22,917, forward strand.
GCTTCTTGGTGTACCACGGGCTGGTTAGTCCGATGGTAATCCTGGCTCGCCTATATCATGCATAAATTCTCCAGAAATCTGTGTTTTACCAAAAGAAGTTCAATTCCCAGGGAATACTTTAATTTTTTCGGGCAAGACTAAACTGATCCAGACAATGGGTATAATTTTGGAGATAAGCACCAGACATCTACCTGGAATCAATTTTGAGTTGATTAGTAGCATGAACAACTCTTGCAAATTAGATGTGATTTGCCTACAGTTGGTCATCTCTCTGCTGCCTTGAATTCACGTCCGTAAGGATCAAATCTAAGTCTCCTCACTGTGAACACAGCCTTAAGTGTGTACACTTACTTGGCATGGACTCGAACCATGGATAGCTGTTAGCCATGTGACTGACTGAACCTAACGTTCACCAAGTACATACCATCATACATTTAGTGTGCAGTAACAAGCTCACCAGCACTGAAGTTCCTCTTGCTGAACTTGAATGAGATTCCTCCACATCCTCTGTTTGATTGAAGTAGCCAGTCGGAGGCAGACTGGGTTATCAGGAATTTCGAGGTTCTGGAGAGGAGTAATGTTCGAAAAAATGAGGACATATTCCATTAAATGCAGCTCTCGCAGCAACCAGAAACACTTTCCTTTCAGAGAATATACATAAATAACGGTTTCGACATATCAGGCGAGAACACAAGTTGTGTATAATGTGAAACGGCTGAATGCAGAAAGCAGAAACTGTGAAGAGTTCACAAGCAGTGATACTGTGATATAGTAATATGCATACATACAAAATACAGTATAAGAATTAAGAGGTTAGGGACCGGGCTGAACAGGGGCTGAACCAGGAGTGAACAAGTGAACAGATTGGCCCAGATATTCCGGACCACATTTCACCAAAAACTGCTGTTTGTCAAACCGCCGTCAACACCTACCAAGCGGCGAGTAGGCCCTCGGCCGTGCTCGGCAATCTTCGTAGCCAATCAGGTTGCCGTCCGTAATCTCGAAGAAGGTTCGGCTCCTGCTCCTACAACCCTACAGTCCTACACTTTTCGAATTATGGCATTCTTCGGCCTGATTCTCTTTTCCTCTTTTCCGTAATTAATAACAATAAAAAATGCATATAGTCATTACTTAGCGGCACCTTGTCCAATTTGTGCCTAGAGCCTCTGCAACTTTGCAAATTTGGACGTTACCTTTTGAACATTTCATCCCTTCCCTTTGAATACACTTCACATACCTATCACACGGGATTTTTATCTGCATATTTACTTGGCTTTATTTGCAAAGGATCTTTTAAGAAGTAAATTCTTTCGATAACTTATTGGGGATGGTCAAGTTACCAATTAGAGCCCACCATTCCATGCCATTATTATTACAGGACAAGGTTTCTTACCTAAAAAGTGGGCACCGTGAGAAAAATAGATAACCACAGTATTTGGACCGCGTTAAACAGAAAGGAACCAAGGCACATCAGCTGTTGCCAAATGTAATTGGCTAATTTCATTTTTTACATGAAAACAGTTGTGCGGATTTTCGTGCAAATTTCAGTGAATTTTCTCCATAGTACGAAACAAATTCCTGGACATTTTCTAAGGGATCCGCACAAACATTTTCTTGTAAAAAATTAAATTGCCTGGTTAAAATTGGCAATAGCTGATGTGGCTTGGTTCCTTTCTGTACGCGGTCATAGAATAAATAGACTACGTTAGGCTCTTCATTCTATGACGCGGTCCATTTGATTCGTGCCTTCAAAAATGAGCTGCTGGTGGCAGAACCATCTTGGTGATGTTCTTTAGGAATTTTAGACTTTATTCTATTTTTTCAGCAGATGAACCTTACATGGTTACTTGTAAAGTCTTGCCTCATTTTCCTTGACTTCTACTTAGTTTGATGCCAAAAAACAAGAAAATTCATGCAGAAACATGCCTTAAAGGAGATAGTTCCCCCTCATACTTACTATCAGTATCAGAGTTCCGACGGAAAAAATTTTGTTGTCATGGGTAAATACGGTTTCCATGGCTTCTTCAGCTGTTAATAGACAACTATGCGGGTTTGCTGGAGAATTTGGTGACTGCTAGGATTGTTGATTGGTATCTCCAAAGCCTGGTTGTTATAGCTAAACTTAAAGCATTGGCTTCAACGCAACGCAAAACCAGAACCTTGGAGAGACCAGCGAACATCCATGAGAAAGTAAGTGGGGAGCAATCTACCTGGCATTGTACATCCGTCTGGTTTTCACAACTACCGTTACTAGGGATTTAGGATTCAGATTCGCACATCAACCAGTAAGCTTTTTGTCCAATCATCTTGAGATAGAGGCAGCCATGCAAGGCGCAGCAAGGTAGTCCGATGCTCAAGCCACTTAATCAACACAAATATTATCCTAACTTACAACAAAATGACTTGTTTCTTCTCTAACAATGGAGCTGGAAAATGCTACTTTGAATGCACAAGAAACTTCTTTGGTCGAGATGAAGAAATGAGTCCGGAACATCTCGACCAGGCACAGGCCGCTTTGTTTACATTAGGAGTCCGGAGTATCTCGCCGCAATTTCACTTGCAATCACCATGAACAGATCAACGGGGTAACTGATATCTGATTTTACGAAAGGGATAAATGATGGACGCGGACGAAAGTTCTTTTGTCGAGGTGAAGAAACGCTAACGCTGAGAAATTGAGTCTGGAACATCTCGACGAGGTCCGCTTTGTTTATGTCCGGACTATGTCGCCGTTTGTTTGTTTACATTAGGAGCGAGTTTGACACCGATGACAGACTTTGGTCTTTGATGAAAATTTGGTCTGGAATATCTGGGCCAAACGCAAAAACCCTGAACCAGGGACCAGTTCTATAGGACCCTGGACTCCCGTAAGAGTCAATGTAAAAATTCGTGAGCAGGTACTAGTGCTGCATTCTCGCGTAGGATCCTCGCAACTCACTGCTGTTATCAGTTGGATTGCATTTTGCAATAAGGAACCACTAGCATTGCAATGATGCTAAGATTGTGCAACTTCATCCTTTGCAATAAAATTGCAGAAATTGTGAAAAACTATGAAATTTAGATGGTAATTTTTATCTTAAATTTACAGTTTTTCGCGAGTAAAATAGAAACTATTAAGGGATAATCGGGTTTTTCCTCCAAGACAAAAGAAGTTGCACAATCTTAGCAACATTGCAATGCTAGTAGTTCCTTTGTGCAAAATGCAATCCAGTTGTTGGACTTCATTAAAATCCGTAGGATCGCGTATAACTGCAAAAAATCGAATTTTTCACCGTATTACTACAAGCGGCAGGCCCTTCCTAGTCGAAAGGGGTCGAAAAAACGCCAAAAATATACTTATTTTTCAAGAATTCAGCCGCCTTATGTGTTATTTTTCAATCTCCGGCTTAACCTCACTTTTGGAGCGGGCGATGGATGAGTCGAGGTTCGGGGGGGAGGATCCTCTGAGTTGACTAGGATCCTACGCGAGAATGCGCTGCAATCACCCGCTCACAACAGAACGGCGTCCTATAGAAGTCGTCCCTGGCTGAACCAAAGACGTAAAGTAGAGTCCCTTTATACCCAGAGTTAAGACAACTCGATTATCAGCTGACTGGCAGCCGGCCTTAGCTGGCCATGGAGGCCGAAACGAGTGCACCCAAACGAACGATATTGAGGGATAAGGATCAGGAATCCTGCGATGTCTGTCATACAAAAACAACAACATCAACAAATTGATCAATTAAAAAGAAAATGAGATTGGTTTGTGAATAATTTCTTATTCTCTTTTCATTTTGGACCGATGGAAATGACAATTTACTCTTGATAAACCACAATTAGGTGATATTTTCATTATTCTTGTTCACATTCGAGGTACCGCCATCTTGGTGCACTCGTTTCGGCCTCCATGAGCGAGAACCAATCAGAATTGGATTTTTTTTTAGGCCACTTTCAGCCGAACCATAAGTGAGTTGTCTTAACTCTGGGTATAAAGGGACTCTAACGTAAAGACGGAGCGCTCGTATCTGAAAGCTGAGAGTAGAGTTCTCTATAGCGTCCAGCCCACGGTCAAACTAGGGGCTCTCAAACCGTCTCAAACTGGCACTCAGTAGCTATGTTTATGCGAGCCTCTAAACCTAACTTCAATCGAAACCTACCTGAGTTTGATTTGAAACCAAGGTTCAAATCACGGCATTAACGATACGGAACTAACGAAATGTAGGTTTCCGAAATTTGTGTTTGAAACCTCATTTTACACTAAAGACTAGGTTTTCGCACTCCGCATAAACGAACCGGAGGTTGAAATTAGTTGAAATTCGACTTCAAATGCGATTTTCAGGTGCGCGATCGGCAATATGGCGGATTTATTATCATACCGTTCGTAAACAACAGGTCCTTATCCCACGATTTAGCTTTAATTTTGCCATTATTCAACATTTTTTACAATCATAATTTTACTATAATTGTTGCTTAAGCACTTTCACGTGATTCCTTCAGTTATATGTGGCTTACTTATCCTTATTTAGCTAAACGTAGGACGTTATTTTCTAGTGAAGGTGTTTAGTGTCAGATGGAATCCAGGCTTATTACTGCTTTTTCAGATAATTCTTGCAACTCTAATCAACATTTTATGACTACAGAAGCAAAGCAAGCAAAGAGCTTTACAGGCTACAATTGAGTAATAGCCTTACCCACCAGTTCATCATCTGCGGAGAACTTTTTTACTGCATCCGCACGATTTGCCTAAGATTTCAAGATAAGGCACCCTGCTTCCCTTTAAGTAGTGCACCGAATTTTTTCATTTCAATCTACCGATTAAATCTAAAATCTGATCCAATCAGAGCTGCATAGCTCTTATATTTGTGTGTTATCCGTGTATCTATTTCCTGGTTGTCCTACTGGAAGTGTGACTCCAGCCACAACCGTGACCTGCTGACTTATTTCTTTGATCCAATCTCTAGTAAATGATGACTCAAATTCTGAAGCCATCATTTATTGAAACTAGTTCAAAGTTATTGCTCCAAAGTATCGTCACTCTTCTCATACTGATGCAGAGGGAAGGAGATTCTTCGGTGAGTGCTCTTTGATCCAAGATTTTCAATTTGAGATAAGAATAAGGTTATTATTGAGGCGTGTAACAATTTTTGGTCGTTGAACCACTTGTCATAATTGAGCTTTGGCGTTAGAGATGCATCAACTGTGGAAAGTGGCTCTGCCTGTGCAAAAATATCTTGTGACAGCAGTGAATGTTAGTAAATGCGCTTTACAGATAGACTGAAAGCGGAGAAAGTTCGGTATTTGGACTGCTCGAAAAGTCCAACAACCGTACCCCCTACGAGTTCGGTACTTGGACTGCACTAACATCTACACACATAACCATACCTAACCTAACCTACCTAACCTACCTAACCTAACCTAACCTAACCTACCTAACCTAACCTAACCTACCTAACCTAACCTACCTAACCTACCTAACCTAACCTAACCTATTTAACCTAGCCTAAATGACCCAACGTAGCCTCTGACAACTTTTTCTACGTCAATACTTAAAATTCCTATTAGAATGTAATTCAAATTTATAATGATTTGTGATGAAAGTTCCTTTTAATTTTTAATTACTTCTTTTCTTCTTATTTTGTGATAGAAGTGCCTTTAACTTATTATAATTTATTCATTTTTTCTTATTCTGTGATAGAAGTGCCTTTAACTTATAATTTATGCATTTTTTCTTATTCTGTGATAGAAGTGCCTATTAAGTTAAATTACACTTATGCCAACATAAATAACTGTATTTTCTATCAAAAAACCATTTCAAAACCCGCCCATAAATAACTGTATTTTCTATCAAACACACAACTAACAGTCCAAGTACCAAACTCGTAGGGAGTACGGTTGTTGGACTTACACCCTTAGTGGAGAAAGTTCGAAAACCATTTCAAAACCTACCATTACAAACCACTGCCATTTTTCGAAATTCCCGCCCACACTAAACACCTAACTCTACACCAAACACACACACGACTAACAGTCCAAGTACCGAACTCGTAGGGAGTACGGTTGTTGGACTTTCCGAGCAGTCCAAATACCGAACTACACCCCTGAAGGCTCCATATTCCAATCTACCCGAGTAATTAAATTCAAAAGCATTTTTGAATTGAGTTCATATCGAATCTCAATAGGAGAACAATATACAGTGTAAGCGAAAGAATATCAATGGTAAGGTTGGGTTTGTGTCTTAGGTTAGTGAAATGCAATGGCAGGTTCTGAAATCTTGTTTTTCAGTTGCTCTTTACATGAGTCACCTTTGAAAATCAAGTTTAAGAATAACACACATAGGTAGGCAAACAGTGGTAGGTAGCTTGCCTATTTTCTTCCTGTCTTGCTCATGGACTCGGAGAGCAGTCGGAAAGAGGGGTGAGAAACAGGATTTCAGCGCGTGTCTCTGGGAATGTGGAAATTCAAAATTTGTGAAGCGTCACCAGTTTGTTGAGATTGTCACCGTCCGTTGCCTCAAGAGGATTTAGACGCTTCTGCTTCAGCGATACATTGTTGACCTATCAATATCTGCTTATTTTGATCATATCTTGAAGGAGGAATTCCCATAAGTATATCCCGATTCTTTATTTGTTTCACTACAATAATGGCAGACACACAATCTTTACGACAGCATGGAGTGAAAGTGCGGTGCTTTACTGGATTAGCACTCCTACACTTTCAATGCCTATATCTAAGTACCTATTGTAAGATCATTAGAAGCTCAATCAACAACATGATGAATTTCTGCGCCTGCCATAATTATTTTTAACATGACTAAAAATTACCTATGGCAACTTTTCTGAACTCAGAATATAAGCTCGAGCATGATTTGGAGGGTTGTTGAGATTAGGTATTCATTCAATTTTAAAGATGAACGTGAAATGATTAAACATCTACTGTCATTTTTCCAACTGTTGCTCAGAAAGTCAGTAAAGGCTTTTCTAGTGAAGATGAAGCCTCCGCTTATATATTGTGGAAAAATTGAACATACACAGGTTAAAAGAGTAATACCTAATAATTTATTGAATCAATTCATAGTGGAAAAATGAAGTATAGCTTGTGAAAATGGCGCCAACATGAAATTCAAGTTCAATCGAAAATATGCGCATAAACAGCGCCAAAATCGGAAAGTTTGATTTCCCGCGAAAGTCGGGTTACAGCGCCCGCATAAACCCGACGGAGGAAACTTGCATTACAAACTCGGGTTTCATGAAACCCCGGTTTCGAGCCTCGCATAAACGTAGCTACTTCATAGTGGAAAAATGAAGTATAGCTTGTGAAAATGGCGCCAACATGAAATTCAAGTTCAATCGAAAATATGCGCATAAACAGCGCCAAAATCGGAAAGTTTGATTTCCCGCGAAAGTCGGGTTACAGCGCCCGCATAAACCCGACGGAGGAAACTTGCATTACAAACTCGGGTTTCGTGAAACCCCGGTTTCGAGCAAGACCAATCCACACAGGTCAGTCATTGCGCAGCTTTTTTGAAATCCACTCCCCCGCCCGGCCCTAATTCGCAGCACTCATTGTGACGTACTATTGAGTGCTCCCATAAGAAATACATTGTTTGCACTCAATACTACGTCACTGCGCAGTAGAGTACCAAAATTCGTCCTCGGGAATGACTGACCTGTGTGGATTGGTCTTGGTTTCGAGCCTCGCATAAACGTAGCTAGTGATCCGATATTAAATCCCTAGCGGGGAAGAAAAAAAATCCCTAGATTTCGCTAAAAATCCCTAAATCCCCAGATTTGCTCAAATATCCCCAAAAAATCCCTAGATTTTGCAAAAGACCGCCATTTCTTACGTAGAATCATGACGTCATTCCATGTATCGATTTGCAATATTTAAATCTGATTGGCTCGTTTGAATTTTGCCGCTCTCTGAAAGCAGTGCTAATCCCATAGAGTACAATAGAGTCGCAAAGTACTGGATCGCCGTTGAAGTCACTTTTCGAGGCTGTTTTGTCCAGTTCTCCGGAGACTAGTGTGCGGCGACTAGCGACGACGCATACGCAGAGACTCGCGCTCAGCGCTCCCCACCTCCCCACTCCCGACTCGGCTCCGTGTTCGTCGGCTAGGTCCACACACATTGAACCAGCCTAAGTAGGCCGGTAATAAGTCTGAAATTGAGTCCATATATGAATATTATCTAGGAGTAACATACATTAATGGATTCATTATGGCTTTGGATATCTATTTAAAGCAAAATTTGTACAAATTAATACCGATGGAATTAAAAAAAGTCGAAAAAATACAAGCAGTCCTTGATTTCTCCATAAGCCACCGTGTTAAAAAATTCCGGTTGGTTCACACTTGGTATAAGTCAGAAATTAAATCCCTGTATGAATATTATCCAGGAGTAATATACATCAATGGATTCATTATGGCTTTGACTATCTAATTATAGCAAAATTTGCACAAATTAATATCGATGGAATTAAAAAATGTCGAAAAAACACAGGCAGTCGTTGCTTTTCCCGTAAGCCGCCGTGATAAGAAATGCCGGTTGGTTCACACTTGGTATAAGTCAGAAATTAAATCCCAATATGAATATTATCCAGGAGTAATATACATCAATGGATTCATTATGGCTTTGACTACCTTTAAATAGCAAAATTTGCAAAAATTAATGCTGATTGAATTATAAAATACCTAAAAAACGCAAGCAGTTCTTGATCTCTCCATAAGCCGCCGTGTTACAAAATGCCGTTGGGTTCACAAATGGTTCACTATTTTCGGAGCACACGCGGCTCGGAAACGCCTGTTCATGGATTGGCTTCATCGGCGCTCCAGTACTTTGCGACTCTATTGTACTCTATGGCTAATCCAGACCAATAAAATGAAAGAATATTAGTTGAGTTCTTATTATTGTTTTTTTCCTGTTGAAGGCAATTGAATGTCAAGTACATCGAGTGACGCAATCGTTTTAATTTCCGGCTTATTTACGGGGAAAATAGTGTTGCCAAAAAGGCCTACAAAATATGGATGAAAAAATATTTTCGATGGTCGAAGCTGGAATTGAGGTTAAAAAGTCAATTTTTGCTTGCGTTACCTCATCAAATAAATCCCTAGATTTTCTGAAAAATCCCTAGATCCCTAGCAATTCCGGAAAATCCCTAGATCTAGGGATAAATCCCTAGACATCGGATCACTAAATTCTTCTATTTCTCAGCCGTTTCTGCACGGAATGCCTTGAAAATTTCAAGATCTGATCTGTGATGTATCCCGAACACATCGGTTACCCTCAAAGATTGTCGGCCCGACGATCTTAAAGGACGCAACAGTCAACAGTTCCATCGATGAGCCTCTTTGAGGCCCCTAGTTTGACTATGGTGTTATTTCTGTAAAAGTATTCGCACGCGCGTACGCCACTAGAGTCCCTTTATACTGAGAGTCAAGACAATTCGGCTCATGGATGTCACAAACGGGAATAAAGATTACAGAAATTGAACGTTTTTCGTAATCTTTGATCGGCCCATTCTCAAATTCCTTTCTCCGTTCCTTCTCTCACTCCGTTTGTTCCTTGCCGAACCCGTAATTCCCTGGTCCATTCCAGATTATAATCTTTGCAATCGGTAAAACTGTAATCTTTATTCCCGTTTGTGACACTGTGGAGGCCTAAAATACGGGAACCAATCAGAAATGGATTCGAATTGTCTTGACTCTCAGTATAAAGGGACTCTACGCCACGAGAGGTCCCCGATCTTGATGACCGTTCGGTCCGTTGCTGATGGAATTTGGAAATGAAGAAGAAGAAAAAGTCAATTTGTGTTGACGGTTTTGTTTTTGTTTTGCTTGCATTCTTGCAAATTCGGGTTTATTTTATTATATATAATATTTTTGTTTCCGAATTTATGTTCTCATTGTTATTATTGTCATATTATATGAATACTTAATGGAGTTCCTCGAAAGTGTTCTTGGAAATAGTGTAACTGTCAAAAGTTGCATGCAACAAAATAATGCAGACCTGTTGACTTAACACAAGAAGAAGTAGTTTCAGTTTTTAAAGTTATGCCGTTATGGATTCGGATACTCTAGTTTCGGATCGGATTAGTTATGCTTTCGCTATCAATGAGTAAGTAAGTAATTTTTTTTATTTCGTATCTGTTCATTTCATTTTCCAGTGGAAACTAAGTTTTTACTTATGTAACATTGCACTTGCTAAGGCCTTGTCTCCACGGAACGTTTTCATGGGATTTGTGCCAAGTTCGAATCGCAGGAGTGAAACTTCTGGGATTTTTCCCAGTTACCGTCTCCACGAGACGGGGCTCATACAGTCCTGCGACTAGTTGGCGCGGGAAGATAAATTAGTTAAAGTCGAGTATTTAACCAGGATTAAAATAATAATTGCACTCAATTGACAATTAGACACATTATTTCAACTAAACAAACATTAACAATGTAGTAATGAATAAAATATCGCACAATTCGTTTTCACTTCTTCTTCTTCTCTCAGTGGGTCCTAGGGGTACAAGCACCATACTTGGTACTGGGAAAAATATTGATTAACTCAATATTTTTCCCAACTTCGTAAGTGGGTTTTTTCCCTGGGACAAATCTCGTGAAACGGCTCGTGGAGACAAGGCCTATAGTTGCGTTATGGAAGGCAGCAATCGGGGCAGTGAAAACGACCTAGGACAGTGGAAATGCTGGGCTATTTGTAGTGAGTTGAGAACTGAGACCTGTGGTGTCAGCATCATAACATGACAGTTCTCAGTTCTTAACTCACTACACATTTGCTTACTGATGCCAGTTAGTTTGGCGAGTAGCAAACGCTGCACCAGTTACTGACTTGAACTACGCAGCTGAAGTGTCTGTCAAAGCCGTGGTCGTTTCCTCCTTCCTTTTCTCTCCTAAACTTAGAAGTGCATGCCTGTGATGAGGGTATTCAATCTTAAATTATTAGGTAGCTAAAGTGATGTATAATTTGGGAGTCCAGCTTATTAGCCTCTAGCTCCGTTTGGTAGGTACTTCTTGAGTTGCGTTGTTAAAGTCAGCTTTCTTTGAAGCTTTTTCTCGCTGTCATGAGTGTGATGGAGGAACACCGTAGATTACAACAGCCGCAGCAGCCTCCAGAGATGACTGTCATACTGCGCTGCTTGCTATGTGACACCAGTTGGCTTGGCAAGTACTGAACGCTGTGCCAACAGCTAACTTTAATAATGCAACTGAAGTCTGTGTGATTGGAATTGCCTTCACGATGCTGTACATGAAAGAGGCAGATACCTGATGATGCAAAGGGCCATTTAAACTTCTATCCCAAGGAATCATGTTTGTGTGGAGTGCATAATTAGATTTTTCTTCTTTTTTTTTCAGGAGCCTCTCTGAGTGATTGTTGGAGCTCTTTATCAACTCATCAAGAACTCTCCCTGACGGACATGAATCAGAACCAATGGAATATTTCGGAGTTATTTTAAGAGATTTCAGTTCAGCGGAAAACTGCATCAGACAAGGAAATGCTGATCATTTGGCTGTACTGGCTCCTAACCTTGCAGAAAACTATGCTGCACTCAATCACGTCAGAAATGTTTTGAATGGTAATAATGGTGTTCAACAAATTCTAACATCCGTACTAGACCTGCTTCGCGATCAGTTGTTTCAATGTAATCGCCTTCTACAAGTATCTACTGTTGCCAATACCAATGAACCTTTGTTACCAGTAATCAGAGGAGGGCACGTCGGTCAACCGAGACTCGATATCCCTGTGGACGAAGTTATAACCCTCAGACGTTGTAACTTATCGTGGTCTAAAATTGCCAGAGTCCTCAACGTATCTAGACAATCTCTGTGGAACTTCAGAAGGAGAAGTAATCTAGAAGATCCTCACGCTTTCAGCAACTTGGATGATGAGGAGCTCGCCAATGAAATTTTTGCCATCTACACTCAGCATCCATCGATTGGCTACAAATATTTATGGGCAAGTCTGAAGACCCGTGGAATTTTCGTAACTTGGGCTCGCCTAATTTCATGCGTCCGCTTGATAAATCCTATTGGAGTGCTTAGTAGGCGTCGGCGAAGGCTGAGAAGAAGAGAATATAGGGTCAAAGCATCGAATTATCTATGGTAAGTATTCCAGTTCCTAATTTTAGTGTAAGCCAAATTACTGTCATGCATTTCAAACTTTTACGTTGGTATTTCACTTCAATTCTTAAGATTTAAAGGTGGATAGAGCATGGGCCAGCAAGGGGCGCCCCCCCCCCCAGTGGGAATTTTAAACCCCTATATTTGATTGAAGCTTTGATATTCGTCTATGAACGTCCTCGTTTCAATATTTTTTGTACCAAAGGAGCAAAAGTAAATAATCGGGGGGAGGGTCACCCCTTGCTGGCCCATGCTCTAGGAGTGAAGTAAATTGAATGATCTTATCCACTAAAAGGGCCAAATCATCCAATGTCAAGTGGTAACCTTAGTGGTAGCCATCCGGCTGTAGACTTGAAAGTCGTACTTAATTTTACCGGAGATGGCCACTGCCATCTGTAATGATATGCTGGCAGAAGGTACTAACAAGTTTCCAACACAATTTTTAAAAATTCAAAAAAAATGGTGAAATAATTTAGGCATTACTGCCTGGGGAGCATTCGCTATTATGCATTGCTAGAGGGGGAGGGAGGATCCAAACCAAACCTGTACATTGTTCTTTGCCTCCACATTAGTCGCGATATTAAAGTCAGCTTTCTGCCAAGCGCTTTTTACTGCTGTTGCGACTGTGACGTTGACAAGCGAAGATCGCAGCGGCACAGTATGGTGTTGCTTATTTTTTCAACTTCTCAGAAAATGGCAAAAGTAATTGGGCCTCGAGCTTTTTTGACTCATTCGGATCAAAATAGACCCCCATTAAAAGGATCTTTATTTTTATGCATTTTTAGTGGTCCCTCAAGGGGGTAAAAAATCGCACTGTAAATGACAAACCCCCGTATTGTGAGCTCTCTCGCGAAATTATGGGACTTTTTTAAAGGTCATACCTTTGAGCGTCTTTCAACCAAAAAAATGATGGATACACTAATTTAATAGTAACTTTCACGCCCTTTAAGAATATGATGACAAATTTATTAAAAATTTTAAAATTTGTACTAAATTTGAATGTTTTGAGTTTTTGGAAATGTAAAAATTCAAAGAACTGAAAATTTCGCACAAATTTTAAAATTTTTGATAAATTTTGTCATCATGCTCTTAAAGAGCGTGGAAAATACTATGAATTTGGTATTGGATCATTTTTTTTGTCAAAGGATGTCCAAGTTACGATCTTTTAAAAATTACCATAATTCTCAATTAGCCCACATGAATCAGCCTGCAGTACGGCGATTTACCATTTTCGATTTTTGACCCCCAGGTCAATGGTCTGAATGTCATCCACAACAAAATGCACTGTAAGTATTGATTCTCACTCTCGCCTCTCTTGCGACCAGTCCGTTGCGTGGTCGAGAACAATTTGCAGACATCGTCCGATTTGTAACTTACTGTGTCATACAAGTGCTCTGAAAACTTCATCAGTGTTTCTCTCTAAAGAAATTCTCTTCCTGGTTCAGTTTTGGAAGTGTCATATCTCAAAAAATCCTCAGTCTCCAGAAGCTCACCCATTGTTTGTTTTAAATTCACCTATTTCTATGATTTTAAATCTTGCTAACAGCATTTTTTTATTTTTTTCTCCTCCAGGCACATGGATGGGAATGAAAAGCTTGTTCCGTGGCATTTCTACATCCATGGATGCACTGACGGTTTCTCTAGAAAGATAATTTATCTTCAGCTGTCTGTGACGAAAGGAAGTGATACAGTCCTGGAAATATTTGAACGAGGAGTAGAGAAGCATGGCTTACCAATGCGAGTACGTGGGGACAGGGGAACCGAAAATGTTAGAGTGATGGATTTCATGCAAACCCGACGCTGCAATATTGAGGCCCCTTACATTCAAGGTAGAAGTGTACACAACACCAGGATCGAGAGGTTATGGGCAGAGGTAAACTCTGTTGTGTCCTCCAAATTTCGTCGAATTTTTAGACATTTAGAACATGCCGATGTCTTAAGTCAACTTTCTGTTTTGGATTTATTATGTCTAATCTATGTTTACTTTCCAAGAATCCAGAAAAGCCTTGACAGTTTCCGTAATCTTTGGAATAATCATGGTTTAAGGACAGCACATAATGCTACTCCTAATGAGTTGTGGTTGTTGAGCCTGCGCCAGTTAAGTAGTGAAGAGGATGTTTTTGAGCTGGAATTGGTACCAGAATTTTTGGATTTAGACTTCACTGCTTCAAGTGATGTTGAATTGCCCTTACCTAACATAGATGTCTCAGTATTTCAGCTCAGTCCGGAGGAATTGGACCATTTTGGTGAAGTTGCTCACACTTTGGTGCCAAATCCTCTACTCGATGATTCCCAAGAAGGTGTCTCCTTGTATATGACTCTGAGGAATCATTTACTGAATGACCGTTTTCTGATTGATGCATCTGAGTAATATGGTTGTACATAACCTGGTCTTACCTAATAAAAAAGTCTAATTTGTTAAAATTTGTATTTCTTTCTGTTAATAAAAAATCGTAAGTAAAATCGTTTCAAAATTTCCGACCATGTCTCCCTTTTTTTAAGAAAAGTATCATTCATTTTCCTTTGGAATTTTTAGAAATTATTATCAAATAGTATGATGAAAAATCATGAACATTTTCAATATATAATGTCGCCTAATTTTTCTTCAGTAAAATAAAAACAGAGCCGAAATTTGCAACGTCGCAATTGGAGATCGTTCTGGGTCAAAAATGGTCGAATGGATCAAAACTTGATGAAAAGCAACAATGAAATATGGGGCTTTTATTTTTTTACTAAGAAGGTAAAGATGCTACAAAAGAGTTCAGTCCTTAATGTCTCAAAATTATTAAGACTCATAAGTAGCGTTCGATTTACTCCTCTCATAAAATTTACGAATTCACAATTTCATGGGAACGTACTTCTAACTCTCTTATTAAGTAAAACTGCAAAAACCCTAAAAAACTTTCAGATTTAAAGGGGTAAAGAATCCGGCCAAAGTCTTAAACTTAGTGAGTCAAATTGTCTTGTTAGGTACTTCTAAAAGGAACTGGATAAAAATCATACTTCACTGTAAATCGAATGTAGGCCCCTTCATTTATGAGTGATGCAACAGTCATGACGTGTAAGTATGTTTAGCCCCGGCAGGAGCGTTCCTCTTACTCCTTACCTATTTGCATTTTTATCAAAAATAAATAAATAGGGGGTGATTGAGTTTGCAATCAATAAAAGTTACCTGATGTTTTGGTGAGTTTAAACTTCTCTCATCAAAATAGGGCACATAGTGTTTTAAAAACTGATGGATTAGCAATTAATTGTCATAGTGTAGGCTACTTAAAATGAACTTCTTTTGCCGCGTAAATTATTCTTTACTCATAAAGTTTCAACACTAATTCTGCAATTTTTACTGCGTTTAACTCAACTGTTGGACATATGTACTTATATTCAGCCACTAAAATTTTAAATTAAATGACAGTGAGACCACTAAGTGGAAAGTCCATTCAAAGAGTAAAATTATTTTTTTTTTTTTGGTTCACTCATCATAAAAAGTATTTCCTGTAACCTAACCTAAAGGTTTAAAATGAAGAGGAAATTCAATTTCTCTTGTATCTGCCTAATTTTATGAAAAAAATCACACGATTTATCTGTTTTGATGCAGGAACCAAACATGGCCACAAACTACAATGATTTATAACAGAGAGACCAATTTGACAAACTGGCGAAAAGTAGATACACAGCTTCACAGAGCCCTTTGAGTGTGCAACTGACATCTTCAAAAAAACTTTTGGCCCATTCCGTGGAAGTGAGGAAATTTTTTAGTCCTTCAGTAAAATTTGGATTTAAGACATACTTTTTTTTCTGCATAGACTGATTCAATAATACTTAGAGCAGAAACATTCCAAGTCTAAGCTTTTGAGATAGCGGCTAGTTCTGGAGTTGTTACACCGGTGCTGTAACCCCTCCCTGATTTGGTGACTTTTCAGAACGAACCGCTATCTGTCAAAAGCTTCTCTGAATGTTTCTGCTCTAGCACAATTTAGGAAACAGGGCATGTAAGGTTTTTGCATTTATAAATGCTCCGAAAAATCAGATTCTAATAAAAAAAATAGGGTATATATTTTAAGATATGGCATTGACAATGGTCTTTCAGCTGGGTCCTTAATTCTGCTTGATGTGGGTCAAGGATTCAGGTTAGTATAAATCAATGGCAAGTAGAAGAATACAAAAACTTTAATGAGATGAATAAAGAAAAGAAAGCAACAAAAGTTAAAAATTGTGTTGAACCTCATTTAACAGGTTACAACTTTAAGCAAGTTCAAATGGGTAACAAAGGAAGAAAAGCAAATACAATAAAATAATGAGAAAACAAAGTGAAAAAATAATAAATAGAAAAGAAAAAACTGCTCACTTAGAGGAACGCAGTTCATATTTGTGAGTCCAACGTTGCTGACTTATAGCAGCGAAAGGAACATTACATTGACACAGACAGAAATATGACGTAATAAGTAGGGTGGATCAGAAAAACGCAACTGCTTTGACAGCGAGTCGGTGTCCGTGCCGCGAACCGTGGGGGCGCATTGAGGTGGTCAAAGCAGGTAAACAAAGCAGGTGCGTTGCTACCTTCCCCAATACAGATACGGCCAAATGGATAGAATTTTGACCCTATAGGACCACAACTCGACAATTTCAGTCAGAATTGACTATGCACAAATTCCGAAAAAAATATTTAGGACACGCACCCACAATGGAAATAACCTACCCTTCAAGGCCACGGCGCAAGTGTCTATGGGTGGCTTTCGACGACCAAACTTTTCAGGTGTTGTTTTAAGCCAGTTTGGCAACTAAAAACCATTGTCAGCAGAGGCATCGCGGAAAATCGGATTTTTCGGATCCACCCTAATAACGAGTTCAAATACTAAAGCAAAATTGAAACAAACAAAATACTTTTTCCTGACTTGAAAATTAACTGGATTGAGCAAATGTTATGTATTTTACAGAATTGAGTAGCGAAAATGTCACCAGGTTTGAGTTCACATACTGCTACAACTGAACAAAATCTGTAAACTAAACAAGACCAACATGACAACAAAAAGCATAACATCATTATTTGGGACATCCGTTCGGTCTCGATGAGAAAAAACAAAATGGAATAGAGTCCCCTTACCAAAATAGACAAAATAAGAGGCAAGAGAATAGCCATTTTAAAAAGACAAAAGGAAATTAAGTCCCCTTATAAGAATAGGCAAAATAAGAGACAGGAGAACACTTTTCAAAAAATCAGTCTCACTACTCCACAATGTTTGTGCTTGTAGGAACAAAAATTAAGGATACATCAGTCATTAATCAAATGAGGTAGAGACTAATAAAAGTAATACTATCAAAACTTTGAACATTAGTCCGGCAATTATTAAAAAACTATCAGAAAAATAAGATTAGGTAACATCATGTTTAACGAACAAAGCTTTAGACCAGATAGGTCCAAAGAAACAATAAGTACACTTATAAATATTTGTAGAGCTGATACACTTTGAGTATTCTGTTTGGACAAATAGCGCAACTAACTGTAAGTTTAAACATTTATGAACATGGATCATAGAAATAAGGTAAGTAATGACCGAAGCAAGTTGATACGTCTTCTGAATTGGAGCAGAAACATTCTGAGTTTGCGCATTTCACAGATAGCGGTTCCAAAAAGTCTCAAAAATAGGGCGTGCAGGGTGGGGTTAGGGCATCCCTGCGCTACCTCACCCCCCTGGCATGGTTTGGTGTGTCTTAGGAACTAACCGTTATCTGTCAAAAGCATAAACTCAGAATGTTTCTCCTCTAGTCAATTTATCTCTTAGAATGTATCAGCTCTCAACAAAAATCTAGTTCGAGTGAGAAAATAATGAAAGGAAATACAGTACAGCAAAAAGACTAGTTACAACTAAAACCATTAGGAATACATAACTAGAATTGAAAGAAGAAAAACAATTATACTAGCAAGAACACATTAGAATTTAGAACCAATCATTTAATTAAGCTAAAAATGAATGATGAATGAGAACATTTTAAATGAGGAAGGGGCTTAGCTTTGAAAACTTAGAAGTAGCAAGCTTTTCACATTCATTTGATGCAACTTTTCATTGCAAAATCAATTTAAAAACAAAGAAGAAAAAAACTAATGCATGAACTATTAATTAGAAATAATCACACTGCACTGTAATATATTAATATATATTAATAATTGTTAATGATTCCAACAGAGGTTGACTTGCAACAATGGACTTCCTTTAAGGTGATTCATCAAGCTCAAAAGAAGTGGTCGAACTGGTATGCGATATATTGCATCTTTTGGTGAAAAATCTCGGCAGATTTTGAATTTTCAGCAAAAAAAAGGACGATAGCCCCTGCGCATGAGCTGAAAAAATCATTCTAAACCCAAAAATCGGCAAAATTCAGAGAAATGAAAGCAGGATAGTGTTTGGAAAAAAACCTCGCATTCGATTCAGCTATCGATTTCTGTACTGAATGCGAGGTTTTTTTCCAAACACTATTCTGTTTTCATTTCTCTAAATTATGCCCATTTTTGGGTTTAGAGTGATTCTTTAGGCTCATGCGCAGGGGCTATCGTCCTTTGTTTTGCTGAAAATTCAAAATCTGCCGAGATTTTTTACCTATAAGATGCGATATATCGCATGCAAGTTCGACCACGTCACTTGGGCTTGACGAATCGCCTTAAAACGAGTAATTTAAGAGGTTTTCGACGCTGCAGTCACTTTTCTGTTGGATTGCACCCAATATTGAACATTTTATTTGTTAAAAAAAATGAAAACAAATGCGTCATTACACATCCTGACATACCGGGTTTCCAAAAAGTAACTGAAAAATAAATTTCATTTCAGAATGAATAGAGATAGAAACTTCGGGTTTGCAGCAATTTTTATTGCATCGAGGAGGAAACTTTTTAGAGGGGTGGGGGGGGGGGGTTGTCAAAATTGAGCCGCTTTAGGAGGGGCTCGCACAGTGTTCAACTTTGAAATCTCTTATGGTAACCCCTAGTTATTTATGGTCCATTGAATAGGCCTTAATATTACAAATAAAATGACCCCAAGTTTTTATAGTTTGGACCAGTCGTTCACGAGTTATGGCTGTTCAATGTCTGAATCAGACCAATTTTTGAGAATTAATTGTGCAGCTTCTAAATGTCGTAGAAAAACGTTTGACCTGGGATTATTAAAGATAAATATGTCTACTTTTAAGAAAAAAATATGTCGTGAGCACGATAACAGACTAAGGTGAAAATGTTTCAGCTTGAAAATGATCAAATTTTAAAATGGCAGCTAATCGAGGAGAAACTTCAGAAATTGTAAATCCAGAAATTCTGTTTATCAAAATACCCTTAAGTTCAGAAAAGTATAGGTTTTTAGAAAAATCCATCCATTTCGATGATTAAACGGTGTTAAACCATTAAGATCCTTCAACTTTCAATAATGCAACACTTTTAGCGTTCCAGCAGTATTTTTCTGGAACTATGAGGTATTTTGAAAAACACAATTTCTGGATTTTCAATTTCAGAAATTTCCCGCAATTTTTCGCCATTTTAAACTTCGACCATTTTCAAGCTGAAAATTTTTTACACTTCGCAGAAGGCTCTGAGGCAGGTGCTAACCCTAGTCCCTTTTTTCAAATCCAAGTCAACTTTGGTAACTCAGTCTTAGAGACAACACGCAACTTATTCTATTAGAAAAACACTAAAGGCACCGACACTGGACATAATTACATTAAAGGAGGGAATGTAAAAAGGTTACGCCTCGTCCAGTTCAGAACCAAATTCCATTGCTGTTTCCATCATCGTCTTAAACTCGAAGTAAGAAGCATTAAGGGAAGGCAGCGTAAGTTGGTTAAAACAAATTTTGCCTTTTGGCATTAGTAAAGGCTCAATCTTTATCACAGGCTTGCTTGTTTTGAATCCAAAGGGTGGCACTGAATCAAGGCCAGTCGCGAAGCGAAGCATGTCCTTCAACTCAAGACCAGGTGCAGCTGCTGATAAAAAGAAAAAAGTTAAAAACAGTGTTGAAAAGGGTCAAGACACTTGCATGCGGTTTTTCAGAAAGAGTAGGAGTCCAAATTTTCCGAAATTATCTTTATCTTTATTGCTTCTTAACACTCCTTGGTTGTCAGGGTTTCTCGTAATTTCAGGAAAAAAGAAATCACTGACTTTTCTAGGTTTTCCAGACAAAAATTCACTTTTTTCCCTGACTTCTTTAATGACTATTTTCATAACTTTTACCAAGAAACAAACATATCACTTAGTTTTTCAGCAAGCTTAAAGGTGTATGTATGCGAGTGGTGATAAGACGATCAGTGACAGTACTCAAAATTAAAATCATGAGATGGTTTCAGATTTTCCACTTTTGAGTTATTATGCCCCAATATGACGACGCGCAACATACGGGTCTGAGACGGAACACTTCCCTGAGGGGGGGTACAGGGGTCGTACCCGAAATTTTTTTGAAAAAATTAACCCATCTTACAATTAGATGCAATTTTAACACATTTTTGGACCTAAGCAACCCTCTTTCGTAACGGAAAAACAGTTTTTTGACAGCGCACAGTGCAGAATTTGGTCAGTCTAGCAGTGCGAAAGTCATCAGAAGTATTTTTAATTAAAAAATTTGACTTAATTTTTTTTTCATATTAATTCAGTGTAAAAAATTGAAAAATTTCTAAAATAATTTGAGAAAAGTAAATTCCGGAGTAAATTATGAAAAGATTTGCCAATTTTTTTCAGAAAGTAGTAATCCTGGTTGTGAATACGTTAGCTGTACAAAAAAGATGACAGGAGGCTACTTACTTTTCTTTTCTAATTCGTCTAAAAAACGAAGCCAGTTCTTGTAAGCAGGTGTCTTTGCATCTTCAGGAGAAACTTTGAATAATTCCTTCATCATTTTAGCCGAAAGGATGGCGTTTTTAGGATGGCTGTGACAAAAAAGTTGCTTCACATCAGCCATATCGCAGTGTTTCAATTCATCAATTAGACTGTAATATCTATTTAAGCCAAACCCTAGAAGACGTGCTGGTTCTCTAACATTCTGTATGCAATAGAATTCTATGGCATCTATAAAAAAAAAAAAAAAAATGAAGAAGATTAAAATAGAAACAGAGAATAATGAACAGTGGAAATAATTTGTCTCCCAGTTGTATCATTGTATCTAGAATACAACCATAAATTTAAAAATGCTTTCCTCATAAAACTGAAACTTTTGTGTAAATTTTACAACATAGAATTGAGGATACGTTGATATGACTGGGAGACAACAAATTTTTAGAATACAGAGTCGAACATGAAAAACAGATTTACACCAAGAGGACTGCCATTTGATTTAGAGTGAAATCTAAATTTTTCGTGTTTGACTCATCACATTCAAGAAGAACAGCAACATGCAACTTTCAGAAAAATAGGACTTCATGGAATGATCAGCAATCCACCTTGCTTCTTCCATGAAAATCAGAGAGTTCTTTAAACGCTATTATTTTAACTTGGCAGTCAAGGGTTATCTAATAATTGCAACTATTATCGCCTCCCCACAAAAATTTAGTTTCTGAACCGTATCGTCAAAGTTTAAAGCACCAATTTGCCTACTTATTTGATGTGACCATTCACGTCATGGTGCAAAGATATAATGAGTCAGTAGACAAGTAATGGTTGAAGCTTCAAACAACATGATTCTTATTGCAAATTTAACGAGGAACACGATGGAAACAAGAAAAATTCAAAATAATGACTTAATGACTCCTAAGCTGAGAAAACTGCATAGCAGTTACAGGCAAGATTCATACCTGGTTTATTTTTGCAGTCTCCTACTGACATCAAAAGGAACGAATCAGAAGCAACACTAGGAGTTCGAGACTCGCTCTTTAGTTACAAGGCCAGGCCGCGCGTAGGAACCTAACCTAACAGAGGTGCAGTTACCTGGCGCGAAACGTGGACCTGTCTCGAGGTAAATTTGAAAGGGTATCCCGGGATAAGCATGTCAAAATGCCCTTGTGAATGGATTTTTATTTTAACCATTTTAAGTCATCAAGGGTGTCCTAA
This sequence comes from Bemisia tabaci, assembly GCF_918797505.1. Classification (NCBI taxonomy): domain Eukaryota; kingdom Metazoa; phylum Arthropoda; class Insecta; order Hemiptera; family Aleyrodidae; genus Bemisia; species Bemisia tabaci. The sequence goes on from NW_027311778.1 coordinate 45,030, forward strand.
AACTTAGGTTTTGGGGGATTTTAGCCCCCCAACCCCCTCCGCCCCCCCTCAGACCCCCCAAAACCGCTTTTTTGGGCTATTTTTGACTATGCTAACGTCATTTCCTCATAACTTTCGTAATTTTCGATAGAATTGAACCAAAATTTGTCAGAATCTACATCAATTAGCTTAGTTTTTGTATAAAAAAATTCATTATCATCGGATAATATTTTAGCCTCTAAAAAAATTCGTAAAATTTTTGAAAAAATCATTTTTTTCCTTTTTTCGCGGCTACGTGGCGTATGGAAACATGCACACAAACAAAAATTGTCTTTTTTCTTAATTTATACATCAAATAAGATACAGGAAAAATTTCGTGTTGATCGGAGTGGTGCGCCATACTTAAAAACGCAATTTTCTAACCTCAAAACGGCCTAAATGCCACCATTAGCCTCCTTTGATGACTAGGCGTGGAGAAATGTAGAGAGAAATATCCGGTTTTATCGTCTCACCTCTTAAGTGATCCACTTAAGTACCTTAAGTCAAAATTTCGAGTTGATCAGAGTGGTGCGCAACACCCAAGCACGCAATTTTCTAACCTCAAAACGCCCAAATTGCCCATTTCGGCACACATTATCACTCCGCGTGAAAAAAAAGAGAGGCACATCCGATTTTATTGTCCTAACTCATGCCTTAGACACTTAAGTACATTTGGTCAAAATTTGGTGTCGATCAGAGTGGTGCGCAACAACCAAACGCGCCGATTTCTAACCTCAAAACGGCCAAAATGTCTATTTTGGCACCCATTATCACTCCGTGTGAAAAAAAGAGAGGTAGGTACATTCGATATTATAGTCCTACCTCATGAGTTATACACTTAAGTACATTTAGTTAAAATTTCGTGTCTATGAGAGTGGTGCGCAACACCCACGCACGCAATTTTCTAACCTCAAAACGCCGAAATTGCCCATTTCAGCACCCATTATCACTCCGCGTGAAAAAAAAAGGAGAGGTACATCCGATTTGATTGTCCTAACTCATGACTTAGACACTTAAGTACATTTGATCAAAATTTGGTGTCGATCAAAGTGATGCGCAACAACCAAACGCGCCGATTTCTAACCTCAAAATGGCCAAAATGTCTATTTTGGCACCCATTATCACTCCGTGTGAAAAAAAAAAGGAGAGGTACATTCGATATTATAGTCCTACCTCATGAGTTATACACTTAAGTACATTTAGTCAAAATTTCGTGTCTATGAGAGTGGTGCGCAACACCCAAGCACGCAATTTTCTAACCTCAAAACGGCCAAATTGCCCATTTCGCACACATAACACCAGTCAGCATGGGTTCTGTCCTTCAACCCAGATCAATTTTTTTCGATTTATAAGTGCTGAAGAAGTCCAATAATGCCCATATTAACTTCAGGAAAATTTTCTGGTGGTCAGGACGCCGCCATTATGATTTTTTTCAAAATTGAGAAAACCCACGATTAGATTTTTGCAAATATCTCCTGAAGTGTTCATCTCACGAAAAAAATAAGAAAAAACCCGCAGAAAAAAGATGAACTCTCCTACCAATGGTTACCAAACTTGATTTAATTCTGTGAAACAGCGGTTCATATGCTCCGGCCTTAAATTGGGGGTGTTGCGCACCACTCTGATCAACGCGAAATTTTGACTAAATGTACTTAAGTGTCTAAGTCATGAGTTAGGACAATCAAATCGGATGTACCTCTCTTTTTTTTTTCGAGCGGGGTGATAATGGGTGCTGAAATGGGCAATTTCGGCGTTTTGAGGTTAGAAAATTGCGTGCGTGGGTGTTGCGCACCACTCTCATAGACACGAAATTTTGACTAAATGTACTTAAGTGTATAACTCATGAGGTAGGACTATAATATCGAATGTACCTACCTCTCTTTTTTTCACACGGAGTGATAATGGGTGCCAAAATAGACATTTTGGCCGTTTTGAGGTTAGAAATCGGCGCGTTTGGTTGTTGCGCACCACTCTGATCGACACCAAATTTTGACCAAATGTACTTAAGTGTCTAAGGCATGAGTTAGGACAATAAAATCGGATGTGCCTCTCTTTTTTTTCACGCGGAGTGATAATGTGTGCCGAAATGGGCAATTTGGGCGTTTTGAGGTTAGAAAATTGCGTGCTTGGGTGTTGCGCACCACTCTGATCAACTCGAAATTTTGACTCAAGGTACTTAAGTGTCTAAGTCATGAGTTAGGACAATCAAATCGGATGTACCTCTCTTTTTTTTTTCACGCGGAGTGATAATGTGTGCCGAAATGGGCAATTTTGGTGTTTTGAGGTTAGAAAATTGCGTGCTTGGGTGTTGCGCACCACTCTGATCAACTCGAAATTTTGACTCAAGGTACTTAAGTGGATCACTTAAGAGGTGAGACGATACAACCGGATATTTCTCTCTACATTTCTCCACGCCTAGTCATCAAAGGAGGCTAATGGTGGCATTTAGGCCGTTTTGAGGTTAGAAAATTGCGTTTTTAAGTATGGCGCACCACTCCGATCAACACGAAATTTTTCCTGTATCTTATTTGATGTATAAATTAAGAAAAAAGACAATTTTTGTTTGTGTGCATGTTTCCATACGCCACGTAGCCGCGAAAAAAGGAAAAAAATGATTTTTTCAAAAATTTTACGAATTTTTTTAGAGGCTAAAATATTATCCGATGATAATGAATTTTTTTATACAAAAACTAAGCTAATTGATGTAGATTCTGACAAATTTTGGTTCAATTCTATCGAAAATTACGAAAGTTATGAGGAAATGACGTTAGCATAGTCAAAAATAGCCCAAAAAAGCGGTTTTGGGGGGTCTGAGGGGGGCGGAGGGGGTTGGGGGGCTAAAATCCCCCAAAACCTAAGTTTTAGGACACCCTTGATGACTTAAAATGGTTAAAATAAAAATCCATTCACAAGGGCATTTTGACATGCTTATCCCGGGATACCCTTTCCTTGAATCTTCGGTAAACAGGAAACCGTTTTTCTCCACGATTTCGACTCCAAAATGACCCAGGAAAATAACTGTATACTCTGCTCATTTAGTAGTTTTAGAATATGCTATTTAAAAAAAAAAGTCTACTGACTCATTAAAGAAGAAAACAAAAAGGTACGTACCTTTTATTGCTATTTCTCGCTGCTCAAACCAGTTTGATTCGCTGAGTTGTTGGTAGGTGCCTGCGCGTTCAAAAATTTCTCCATTTGCTAAAGCTGACCTGGCATCTGCATAGTTTTCGGCTTGCTTTAACGCCGTTATCTGAGCCTTGACGTGCAGATTTAACACATCATCTAGGGTCGCAGTTACTGGATCAGAATTAAAAATAAGATCCACAAGAACGGGACTAAAAAATGTTGGCATAGGGCCATCATGTACTATTGAAAATGCAATGATGAAACCATATGATTGGTACTCCCCAATCCGCTCGGCGATGATGCTCTTCTTTAATGTCTTGCAGTATTCGTTACCTTCGAATAGGTCTGACTTGATGACTTCCTGCATAGCAAGTGTCATCACCTCTTTCATTACTCCTTTTCCCACACCACGTTCGTTCATCAACCGCATAGAGATGTCAGCTACGGGTACTGAAGGACACTCCATCAGGTTTTGTAACAGATCCTGCAAAACTTGAGACCTTCGCAACGTTAAAAGTTTGTAGGGTCCGGTGATTCTGGTCTTGGCCATATCAATTGCCATTGAAACGCTCCTCCTGGTAGTGGTGGATGCGTCGACCAATTCGTGTCCAACTCCGTTATCATCAAAAAACCAGTGTCTACCGTTCGGATCTGTGTAAATATCACTGCTGCGATGCTCTGTTTTGGTGATCGGTTTTGATGTCTCTTTCGGTCTCTTTTTTGGCAGGAAAATGTCCTCGTCTGAAGATTCTGATGAATCAAATGCAATGGTTCTTCCTTTGGGCAAGCAATGGGAAACATCATAATCACACTGCCGAGAGGTGGTGGAAGTGGAGGGTTGGGGAGAGCCAGGTGCACTGAAACTCGGATCCTTATTTACTTTCCCTGTTTTGGGCACTAAAGCATTGGCTTCATTGTCACTAGGAACGGCGCTGATGTATATAATTCCCTTGGAATATTCATTAAGAAACCTGCCATTGAGTTCAGCGCCCGGCTCTAGGAAATAGTTCGCAAGGTGGCTCTGTTTCACGATTTTAAGGATTTTTAATTCCTCGTTATTAATTTTCTTCACGTCACCTTGGTTAAAGATAGCTCGAATGTGATCCTTGATTTTTGCTTCGGACCAATTTGTTTGAAAGGTTGCTGAGTCACACACATTATTAGCACGACAATGTTCAGCCTCTTCACTTTCAGTAAGAACCTTTCGGTGATTGTGATCACGAAGTAAAATGAGCTTTCTACAGAAGGAGATATCTAGTGGTTCCACTGTGGTTTTCTTGCTCTTACTACCAAGTAATTTGGTCGTTGATACTAACTGGTTCCCTTGATTTTTTTGTCGTGGAGTGCCTCCAGCAAACAATCCTCTCGAAGTGCCTTGTGAAGAAATCAATCCACTGGAACCAAGTAAACCTCTGGGGGTATCTCCTGAAACGGGCTCTGTTGACGTTCTTTGACTTAGGAATTCTTCAACGGCATCAGGGTCTTGATCTAATAGTTGAAGCAGCGATCTCAGCTGAGACTGTTTTGGTGTTGGCCTGCAGAAAAGGAAAAAAAGATTAAAACAGATGATAGAGGCACCTTAAGATTCATCAGTGGGTCATTCTTCTTCAAATCACCCAGCTGAAAGTCAATATAGAACAGAGTGACATGGATACCCTTGATTTTGGACCAAAGATTGTGACGCTTGATTTTATTAAAGAATAATAGGATAACATTTAAGGAATCTTAAAAAATTGTACACAGCCCACACATTGTCAAAAGGCTTACAAGGGGACGGTACGGCTTGCCCCCCTCGGATTTGGATCACATTAAAGATGCATAAAATATAGACAAAAATAAGAAACACACATTTTTTTTTCTGCAATGGACCCTTTTAAAACATGTGAAATGAAAATAATTGGGATTTCAGTACTAACATCCATCATTTATATCATTTAAGAATGTTTCACATGTTCGTCACATAATTTTAGGAGACTTCTTCAAATATAAAATGTCACAAGACGAGGGGAGTATGAATGTATTGTCAAAGCAACCGTCCATAAATTACGTAATGCTCGAGGGGGGGAGTGGGGGTTTCAGGTCGCGTTATGAGGGGAAGAGGAGGGGGGGTGAGTTAAGCTGAGCGTTACGTCATGCTATATCCGCCAATTTTTTGGAGAATTTTAAGCTTTGTAGATTTTTAGAGGCAGAATTGAAGCTGTTTTCTATGTTTTCTGAGTAAAATAGGGGGGAGGGGTGTGAAAAAAAACGGGAAAACAGCGTAACGTAATTTGTAGACGGGCCCAAACTGCACACTTTCGTATCAAATGTAGATAGCGAAAATTGTCAACTTTGAGAAAACTAAAGAAGAAAACTTACTGACTCAAACGTATTCCAATTGGTCTCATAGAATTGAAGCGATGGGTGCAATTTTTGTGAAAGATTCATTTCTCTGTTTCTAAATTAATGATTCGTAGGAAAATGAGAATTTGCAAGATTTCGACAACGTTGGAAGTGACTTATCATGGTCTTTTCTGTACAGTCTCAAACAGTACACTTCATTCAAAAAATGAAAAATACAAATTTCCAGATGTGAAGCCTCATGCAATGATCATATTCCTGTGAAGCATTGAAAAGGTGGATTTCATTTTTTTATTTATTTTACACCTGTCAATCCTTTTATCACTTTGTGCGTGTTGAAATTCGGCATCGAGGTTTGTTTTTCAGTCATCTGAGACAAAATAATAATGACTTTTGGCCAGTGCATTTTGCATTTTTTGGGGATCTGAACTTATCAATGTTGAGACCGAAAACTGTCCTCTTAATAAAAAAGAAGAAAAGATGTTCCTTTACACTTCCTGACTTCCAAAATTACTTTTAACTACAATTAATTTATCATATGTGAGAGGAACATGACATGTTAATACTACAACACTCATACCTTTGAGACATGGTTTCAGGGTTTCAAATCAAAGGCACCAACGCAATACCTGAAAACATTATAAACACCAGATTAGAATTGAATTTGCCCTAATTTCCACATTTATTAATGGCAGTTGCCATCAAAATTCGTAAGAGGCAGGATCTATAGTTCTCCTCTCCTCAAGCCACTTTCGGTAATAACACAAGGAATTTTCATGCTCTGACACCAGTCACTAATAAGTGAAGCCAACTGGATGCGTAGATACAAGTGCTGTGGTCACTAAGGCGCTCTTTTTGATAAGGGAAGGGCACAAGGAGGTGAATTCTGCTGATAAAACAGACACCATAATTGTTACTTAACCTCAAAATGTGAATTTGCCATCAGGCCAATAGCGCTAGAATACTTCTAATTTCGAGTATACACATTGCCCCAGAACAGCGTCAACTTAGCCACATGATGCGCTAGGGATATCGCAATTGGGGTCAGGAAGCGTTTATGCATTCCTTAGGAGAGGAAGAAGCCCCAATCTAACATCTTCGGAAGGCCACTGCCCATGTGGCTGCTAACTTTCCCGGCTAAAATTCCACAATCCAATCCAATCCTGCTATAGGATTATGGGATCTGGCAACACACTTTCAGCGGTTTTCAGTCTCAATGCATTCCATTTTAACAATTGTACCAACCATTACTGCACACAGTGCGAAGTGGAGGAGGCCTATCGTACGTGTTCATGATAAGATACGGTCCACATGGTCTGATTCGGGGAGTTTAAATTGATAGAGGACTGTTTCGGGTACTATTACTTGTTTGGGCCGGAATGTCATACTGATCCGAAGTTTCAGTGATAGGCTAAAGGGGGGACCTGGGAAAGAAATACTTTGCGATCTGCGCTCTACGACCCTAGGCTAAAGCTGATGATAGGTCGGTACTTAAACATGGCACGGAACAGGTGGGTTACACGCACTTGTTGAGGGTAGAATGAGATTTTGATTTGCCATAGTGACATCAATACTGCAGAATGATGCATATGATGAATATTGCTGCTTCTACAGTACTGATGTCACTATAACGAATCAAAATCTTGTTAGGTACTCGAGTGTTTCCTTGCGAACTGCAAAGTTGATTTCGTGCAACTTCAGCAAAGCATACGATGTGAGTTACACATGCGATATTCGTGGATAAATTAAAAATAGGTTTAAAGGGTGAATTCAATAATAATAAATTACTTACCCCATTTACTCTTTAGTATAATTAATAAAAAGACATTCTTTGGAAGACATCGTGGTGGTGGAGCAGGAACAGTTTTTGGAGGGAAGAAAACCAAAACATAATTAATAAAAAGACATTCTTTGGAAGACATCGTCATAGAATAATAACTAGCTGACGCTATAAGAAGGGCCACGGCAACATAGAATAATAACTACGGCAACCTTTTCAATAGAACAGCGTTTTCAATGACCTTGAACGATCTCAGTTAACCATGTCATTGTTGTTAGTTATGAATCTCAGTTAACCATCCTCGGCGCAGCTCGTATTCTCTCGGCTCAGCTCGGTTCACCCGGTCTGTCGACCATTCCAAGGTCATTCGAAGGCCCGTTGTGGATTCATCCCCGTGGCGCTTCTTATAGCGAAGCTATTTGTTATTCTATGACATCGTGGTGGAGCAGGAACAGTTTTTGGAGGGAAGAAAACCAAAACATACTTCTTCTTCTTCTCTTCAAAAAATACTTCTTCTTCTTCTCTTTCAACGCTCACCGCTCACCACAAACCGAAAACACTCAACATTATGCGTTTTTCCTCTCGCCTTCATACGCGAGATACTTTTACAGATGTAACACCATATTTGACCGAGTTAGTATAAAACGCAAACCAGGTAAAACGCAAACCCCGAAAAAAACCGGCAACTGTTGGATGGTGACAGGATAAATTGCTAACTCGGCGTTGTCGTCCATCTGTCAAACTGGTGGCTAGTCAAATCGAGTTTATGTTCCATGTTTTCGGAACGGGTAGTCTTCAGAAAGATCCGGAAACAGCATAGAATAGCGGAATTCGTTGCGGAATCATTCTCGCACTTGAAACTACCACCCTGTTCCTTCTGAGTTTCCTTAACTTTGCCTTCTTTAACTCCGTTTCTAAATAAACTGTATTAATTATCTGAAGTTCTTTAAGTATATCTTAAAGCTTCAATTTCCAATATGAATTTCCTAACTTTTTCACCATTTTCCTTATAAAACAAAATCAATTTACGTATGTACTTTTTACCCTTGTGTTTAGCGCTTGTTTCATTTGTGCGTCAGCTTTGATACAATGGCGGATTGTTTACGTTCATTTTATAGTTGAGCATTTTCCAATTTTTTCCTTTAAATCTCTTCGAAAAAGTCCCAAAATGACTTAGCACTCTTTAAATAAGTAATTCACCCCTTCAACTTAACATTGATGGTACTTTGGATGGTTCCACATTTTGCAGTGAGAGAAACTGAATTGCCGAGTTTCTGAGCTGGCTATGGCTGGCTCCTTGGTTTGTCCGTGTCCTTCGGTTTGATTTGTGATTTGTGCAACTTCCTTAATGGATAATCTTACTTATCAAAATACTCTTTGACTGTGCGTGGAGTGTAATTTTGTCTTGAGTCTTGACAGCATTAGCACCATGTGAATCAAAATTTCAATCAACTCCATTTTTGCCGCAGGGTAGGGATCCTTTAGCTATCCTACCGCTATCAGAGTGCTGTCGAGAAACTAATCACAACTGTCGGTATGTTCTGTTGAGCAGTTATGTAAATATAAAACGGTTGTATTTGTTAGTCAATTTCTTTTGTATGTGAACAATAACTGAATGTCCAGAATTCCAAACATCTGACTGTATCTCAAGTATATGTCGGAAATATTTATCAAGGTCAGAGTTTGTGAATCCTTGGCAGCAGTTAATGAATTTCCCCTAAGTAACAACTTCGCTCAACAAAGTTTGGTAAGTAAGTACAGCTCAGATCCACCATCGTACACATATAATTACATATTAGTTTAAACTCAGTGCGAGTAATGTTTTGAGGGTAAAGTGTTCTCTATTCTCCAACATTTATTAGCAGGGGTGCGAATTGCGCGGAGGCTGAGAGGTACTTGTTATTTTTCTAGATTTTTCAGATTTGCAATTTTTGTGGAATACTTACTGTGACTTTGGCACACATTCTAAAATTAACAAGAAATTCCACAAAAGTTTGATCAGCGCGTTGTGCTGACCTTCTTGCGAGAACCTAGCCCGAAGCTGAAAATTGCAGAGGCATGAAACAATGTTCACTTTGGTTTGTGAGATTTTCTTATAAACTTGGCATCCTCATATTTGTCCGACTTTTACCAAAATAATCTTGAAATTATCTCTCCCATCACCACATAGCAACAAAATTAGCTTAAACATTCTTGATAAGAGGTGGCATAGTATCCAGAGACCCCTGAGAGTTTTGTATTAAATACTAATGATGCTCCTCTGGCAGAATTAAAAATTGACCATTCTAAACTACATACTCATATCAACAGCTCTTGCTGACAACAACCTGCTACCTTCATCAACTTAATCTGAAGTTTAGAGTAATAGATAAGCCGCCAACTAATGTACTATCATTTCCATGCAAACAGTCAACCTTGTATTTATTGAGGAATGATAAATACAGTTTTTACTATGCCTTAGAGTTCTTACCATAATTCTTACCATTTGGAGTCAGGAAATAAAAATAATTGCTTCATTGTTTGCATTTTTATTGGCCAACTAAGTTCACAGTGGAACTTTCGTCTACTTGGTGTTAATGAAGGTAAATATTTATTCTTCTCTTATTTGGATGAGAATTACCTAGGTACATCAAATAGGTATGACATACTGTGACACTGGGTGCCGCTACTAGGTACTCTATTTATATTTCAACGATACTGGAAAAATTCATAACTCATTGTCAGGTAAGGGCGTTATCTTGCAAGCTACAGAGCTAGTAATTAGTCATATTTCGATCCTTTGAGATTCTTTCATCATTCAGAAATAAAAAACTAAATTCAGCTGGAACAGGCACATTTCTAGGAAGGAATGTGACGGATCATTTATATCTAATTTATATCTCATCGTCATCTCATTTATCAAACAATGCTTCTCGTCGTCTCGTCCTCATCTTGTTCTAATCTTGTTGAGAGCAGGCGAAGATTTGAAATGCGCGCTACAGATTCGGTAGTCGCCTGGCAAAAGTGGTACCCGCCTGACGTCACAAAACTTCAAGATGGCAACAAAAATCAAACTGGGACAATAATCAAAGAAAAGGACTGTGGTGGTTACAAAGGAATACCTAAATGATCATTCATTTTTTCGAACCCTTATAATTTAAAAAAATTAATTTGAAGTGAAGTACGTATTTGGAGACTTTACACTTTACTGGGAGAACATCCAATGCCCAGCATGAGCATTGGAAACGTCATTCGTGAACTCAAAATGACCGACTTGTCATTTCTTTAATTTTTGGGTTTAGAATGATTATGTAAGGTCATGCGCAGGGGGTGAATATTGTTTTTGGCTAAAAATTCAAAATCTGCCGAAATTTTTGCCTAAATAGAATGCGACTTCGACCGAGTTGATACCTTGACGAATCAGGAGGACCACATATAAACAAATGAGATTGGCCCTCTCCTCACCCCCCCACCCCCCCCTCCCCCACCCCCTCCCCCACCCCCTCCCACCACCTCCCCTCCCCTCCCCCTCCCCTCCCCTCCCCTCCCCTCCCCCCCTCCCCTCCCCTCCCCCTCCCCCTCCCCTCCCCCTCCCCCTCCCCCCTCCCCCTCCCCTCCCTACCCCACCCATTTGCTGTTTCGGTATTTTATGCTGTTTCCGGATCTTTCTGAAGACTACCCGTTCCGAAAACATGGAACATAAACTCGATTTGACTAGCCACCAGTTTGACAGATGGACGACAACACCGAGTTAGCAATTTATCCTGTCAACACCCAACAGATGCCGGTTTTTTTCGGGGTTTGCGTTTTACCTGGTTTGCGTTTTATCTGCCCCCAGTTTGACCGTGGGCTGGACGCTTAAAAGCACGGGGAAAAAGTGAAGCTAGGTTCGGCGCTGCGCGCTTGTGTGAGTGTGTAAATGAGCGCGGGAATCCATGGCGGCAAACGGAAATTTGATTTGAACTTGTCCTCTTGATTTTTGCACATTTCTTCTTTGAAACGTATTTTAAATTCCTAAAACGAATATACTAAGAAAGTTCGGTCTGCGTCCTAATATAATACACCTACTTTTGCTCGGTAACAGGCAGTAATCTCAGATAAAGTTAGTTTTTCTTCTGCTCATGGTGGTTCTGCAGGTTCAAACAGGCCGTTACAGTTCTAGATCAACGTTACTCCCAAATGAAATTAATCGGTCGACGACGGACTGAAACTAACCTAAAGTTAAAAAAATATGAGTGTGTACCTGAATTTGGGCAAAAATCAACCTAAAATACTTTGTTTCCGCAATTTTATTTATTAGTTCCCGCCCTACATTTGAATTCAAACTTGTCCCGATTTCGCCGCCAATCCTCTAGCCAATAGTAGAGGTGATTGAAAAGAAGCTCTAGAAGCTTCATTTTTTGCTTTTAGTGCTCCGTCTTTATGTCTTTGACTACACCTCTAGAATGGCCGCGAGATAGCAAACCTGCGGTACGCGCAAGGGCCGGTTTTTGAAGGCAGGAGGGGGGTGGGAGCCCAAGTATAGCTACCCTCAATCTCCATTTCTGCTGCGTCTTGCCCATATGGATTACATGTGAAAATTTCAACCTATGTAAACTTTCATTTTTTTTTGAGGTTTGCTTTCAAAGTTCCTATTTTTTGAGTTAAGAAAACCTTTAGAGGTGCGATTATTATGCAATCTTTTCATTGCTATCACTTTATTCAACAATATTCGGCAAAATGTGGGCAGCGTCTGACATGGGTTTAGATGGCAGCCTGCTGTGTGACCCCAAGTAAACCTAACTTATATCAACTTCAAAACGTTCCGGGTCTCTATAACATTAACAGTAGCTATGTTTATGCGAGCCTCTTAACCTATCTTCAATCGAAACCTGAGTTTGAAACCAAGGTTCAAATCACGGCATAAACGATACGGAACTAACGAAATGTAGGTTTCCGAAATTTGTGTTTGAAACCTTATTTTACACTAAAGACTAGGTTTTCGCACTCCGCATAAACGAACCGGAGGTTGAAATTAGTTGAAATTCGACTTCAAATGCGATTTTCAGGTGCGCGATCGGCAATATGGCGGATTTATTATCATACCGTTCGTAAACAACTGGTCCTTATCCCACGATTTAGCTTTAATTTTGCCATTATTCAACATTTTTTACAATCATAATTTTACTATAATTGTTGCTTAAGCACTTTTACGTGATTCCTTCAGTTATATGTGGCTTACTTATCCTTATTTAGCTAAACGTAGGACGTTATTTTCTAGTGAAGGTGTTTAGTGTCAGATGGAATCCAGGCTTATTACTGCTTTTTCAGATTATTCTTGCAACTCTAATCAACATTTTATGACTACAGAAGCAAAGCAAGCAAAGAGCTTTACAGGCTACAATTGAGTAATAGCCTTACCCACCAGTTCATCATCTGCGGAGAACTTTTTTACTGCATCCGCACGATTTGCCTAGGATTTCAAGATAAGGCACCCTGCTTCCCTTTAAGTAGTGCACCGAATTTTTTCATTTCAATCTACCGATTAAATCTAAAATCTGATCCAATCAGAGCTGCATAGCTCTTGAATTTGTGTGTTATCCGTGTACGTATTTCCTGATTGTCCTACTGGAAGTGTGACTCCAGCCACAACCGTGACCTGCTGACTTATTTCTTTGATCCAATCTCTAGTAAATGATGACTCAAATTCTGAAGCCATCATTTATTGAAACTAGTTCAAAGTTATTGCTCCAAAGTATCGTCACTCTTCTCATACTGATGCAGAAGGAAGGAGATTCTTCGGTGAGTGCTCTGTGATCCAAGATTTTCAATTTGAGATAAGAATAAGGTTATTATTGAGGCGTGTAACAATTTTTGGTCGTTGAACCACTTGTCATAATTGAGCTTTGGCGTTAGAGATGCATCAACTGTGGAAAGTGGCTCTGCCTGTGCAAAAATATCTTGTGACAGCAGTGAATGTTAGTAAATGCGCTTTACAGATAGACTGAAAGCTCCATATTCCAATCTACCCGAATAATTAAATTCAAAAGCATTTTTGAATTGAGTTCATATCGAATCTCAATAGGAGAACAATATACAGTGTAAGCGAAAGAATATCAATGGTAAGGTTGGGTTTGTGTCTTAGGTTAGTGAAATGCAATGGCAGGTTCTGAAATCTTGTTTGTCAGTTGCTCTTTACATGAGTCACCTTTGAAAATCAAGTTTAAGAATAACACACATAGGTAGGCAAACAGTGGTAGGTAGCTTGCCTATTTTCTTCCTGTCTTGCTCATGGACTCGGAGAGCAGTCGGAAAGAGGGGTGAGAAACAGGATTTCAGCGCGTGTCTCTGGGAATGTGGAAATTCAAAATTTGTGAAGCGTCACCAGTTTGTTGAGATTGTCACCGTCCGTTGCCTCAAGAGGATTTAGACGCTTCTGCTTCAGCGATACATTGTTGACCTATCAATATCTGCTGATTTTGATCATATCTTGAAGGAGGAATTCCCATAAGTATATCCCGATTCTTTATTTGTTTCACTACAATAATGGCAGACATACAATCTTTACAACAGCATGGAGTGAAGGTGCGGTGCTTTACTGGATTAGCACTCCTACACTTTCAATGCCTATATCTACCTATTGTAAGATCATTAGAAGCTCAATAAACAATATGATGAATTTCTGCGCCTGCCACAATTATTTTTAACATCACTAAAATTACCTATGGCAACTTTTCTGAACTCAGAATATAAGCTCGAGCATGATTTGGAGGGTTGTTGAGATTAGGTATTCATTCAATTTTAAAGATGAACGTAAAATGATTAAACATCTACTGTCATTTTTCCAACTGTTGCTCAGAAAGTCAGTAAAGGCTTTTCTAGTGAAGATGAAGCCTCCGCTTATATATTGTGGAAAAATTGAACATACACAGGATAAAAGAGTAATACCTAATAATTTATTGAATCAATTCATAGTGGAAAAATGAAGTATAGCTTGTGAAAATGGCGCCAACATGAAATTCAAGTTCAATCGAAAATATGCGCATAAACAGCGCCAAAATCGGAAAGTTTGATTTCCCGCGAAAGTCGGGTTACAGCGCCCGCATAAACCCGACGGAGGAAACTTGCATTACAAACTCGGGTTTCGTGAAACCCCGGTTTCGAGCCTCGCATAAACGTAGCTAGTGTGTAAATGAGCGCGGGAATCCATGGCGGCAAACGGAAATTTGATTTGAACTTGTCCTCTTGATTTTTGCACATTTCTTCTTTGAAACGTATTTTAAATTCCTAAAACGAATATACTAAGAAAGTTCGGTCTGCGTCCTAATATAATACACCTACTTTTGCTCGGTAACAGGCAGTAATCTCAGATAAAGTTACTTTTTCTTCTGCTCATGGTGGTTCTGCAGGTTCAAACAGGCCGTTACAGTTCTAGATCAACGTTACTCCCAAATGAAATTAATCGGTCGACGACGGACTGAAACTAACCTAAAGTTAAAAAAATATAAGTGTGTACCTGAATTTGGGCAAAAATCAACCTAAAATACTTTGTTTCCGCAATTTTATTTATTAGTTCCCGCCCTACATTTGAATTCAAACTTGTCCCGATTTCGCCGCCAATCCTCTAGCCAATAGTAGAGGTGATTGAAAAGAAGCTCTAGAAGCTTCATTTTTTGCTTTTAGTGCTCCGTCTTTATGTCTTTGGGCTGAAGTAGAGTCCCTTTATACTGAGAGTCAAGACAACACCCCTCATGGAGTCACAAACGGGAATAGAGATTACACAAATTGAACGTTTTTCGTAATCTTTGATCGGCTCATTCTTAAATTCCTTTCTCCGTTCCTTCTCTCATTCCGTTTGTTCCTTGTCGAACCCGTAATTCCTCGGTCCATTCCAGATTATAATCTTTGCAATTGGTGAATATGTAATCTTTATTCCCGTTTGTGACACTGTGAAGGCCTAAAATCCGGTTGACCAATCAGAAATGGATTCGCATTGTCTTGACTCTCAGTATAAAGGGACTCTAGGCTGAAGGGCTGTAGAGTACCTGTATAGCGAGAGTATGGACAGATCGCTTCATGGAGGGCTTAGGGCCCAAAAGTGCAGCCACCCTTCTAACCAACTTCTAACGCACAAAATTTCACTGCCAGTCTGCAGGTTCCAATTCTAACCAAGATGGCCAAGAATGTACATAAATAAGCGTTCTTCCGCAAAATTGAGTAAATTTATGCAAAAACTGAGTCAAACACGTGCTTAATAAACGACGGTTCGTAACAGTAGTATTAGTAAATCGTTCTGGATAATTGAAATTCATAGGTTGGCTGCATTTCTGGGCCCTAACTTTATTCGCAGAAGCATCGGTGAGGGCCTGATGGATTTTCGGAGTTTCACATCTGTCCATACTCTCGCTATACAGGTACTCTAAAGGGCTGAATCTCGATCTATAGAGCCCCACATACACGGTGAAAGTGGACCTTAATATTGGCTTAATGTGGGAGTCACCGACGCGTTGTTGAGCGGTGAACCTTAAAAGGCCTAGATACACATGACGATTAATCGCCGCGATTGGGTTGGTTCGGGTCGCATCGCTCAACGCAATACAATCAACAGAGACCATCAGTGCGATTACGTATACACCTAGCGATTAATCGCCGCGATCAGCGCTGATTGTTTATGTTATTACAACCTTTCCTGACTTCCCTTACTTCTGCAGCATATGGTATCTCTGATATTCTTAATTTTCTTCCTGAGAGCAATAGAAATTGCTACATCTTTACAAAAATGAAAAATTATAAAAATAAATTTCATGAGGAAATTTCCAGAAATTTCATATAAACACTCAGAATGCAGGATTAAACCCTAAAAACTTATGAATCTCCTTAATTCCCTTTATACACACGTGGTAAACTGTGAAAGGGAACTTTAGAAATGCCCAGAAAGTTGAGTAAAACAGCAAAAACATAATTTTGAATTTTTTTCTCAAATCTTGGTTAAACACACAGCCGTACCGGTTGAACACCAAAATAAATTTTACGGATAAAGTAAGACGTTAGCTTTCATATTTGGAACATAACAATTGTTATGTTCCAAATATGAAAGCTTTTCCAATATGAGAACCTTCCAAACCTACCAAACCTTCCAAATATGAGAACTTTAAAGTTCTCAACTATAAAGAATCCTAGTTCCCCCTAATAGTCTATCCTTTTTTGGTACAAAAGCGAGGGAGGGATCTTAAACTATCCTTGAAACAATTTAAATGATTTTTCAGAAACTAACGGTTTCCTTCGCTAACGTATTTCTTTTTTTAAATAGTAAATATTTGATAAATAAGTAGCTCCAATTGGTCTAATTGACGAATACTATTCTCTTTAAAAATAAAAACAAATTCTGTTTGAAAAAACAAGCATATTTGACATTTTGTCGGTCGAAAGAAACTTCATGGGGAAAAAAGAAATTTCACGAAATTCCATTCGATGAAATTTCTTTTAGCAACTCTGTGCGAGAACCACGAAGACAGAAGAACGTAAACAAAAACACATGTAGATCACATGTACTGGTGGATTTCGCATCCATCAAGAATAAACAGGACTCAAAAAATGCATCTACTCGCCCAAAAAGTAGGATTGAATCCTACTTTGAATTCAATCGCGGCGATTGGAGAAATTCCGAGAATTTCACTCGCCCGTCGCGGCGATTGACCGAATACACCTGCGTTTAAACGCCGCGATTGGGTTGGTTCGGGTCGCATCGCTCAACGCAATACAATCAACAGAGGCCATCAGTGCGATCACGTATACACCTAGCGATTAATCGCCGCGATCAGCGCTAATTGTTAATGTTATTATAACCTTAAAATGATCAGTATCTTATCTAGTTGATCATATTGATAACAGGATAGTCGTAAGTACTGTGCCCAAAAGACTAGTGCCTTTTTTTAATTGAATGAAGATGAAGATTTTCAACTGAATAATGTTTCCTATTTCTGAAGTTCTGGTGCCTCTCTTGAATAATAAGTGGCTAATGAACGGACACACTTCTGCTGCAATTTTAACAATTTTCGCATCAAATGTAAAAATAAACATACTATAAAACTAATTGACGAGCACCTCGAAGACAGAAGAACGTAAACAAAAACACATGTAGACCACATGTACTGGTGGATTTCGCATCCATCAAGAATAAACAGGACTCAACAAATGCATCTACTCGCCCAAAAAGTAGGATTGAATCCTACTTTGGATTCAATCGCGGCGATTGGAGAAATTCCGAGAATTTCACTCGCCCGTCGCGGCGATTGACCGAATACACCTGCGTTTAAACGCCGCGATTGCAATCGCGGCGATTAATCGCCGTGTGTGTCTAGGCCTTTAGATACGAGCACTCCGTCTTTATGTCTTTCGGCAAAAATCAACCTAGAATACTTTTTGTTTCCGCAATTATTTTATTCAGTTCCCGCCCTATATTTGAATTCAAACTTGTCCCGATTTCGCCGCCAATCCTCTAGCCAATAGTAGAGGTGGCTGAAAAGAAGCTTCATTTTTTGCTTTTAGCCCTCCGTCTTTATGTCTTTGCTCGAAACCGGGGTTTCACGAAACCCAAGTTTGTAATGCAAGTTTCCTCCGTCGGGTTTATGCGGGCGCTGTAACCCGACTTTCGCGGGAAATCAAACTTTCCGATTATGGCGCTGTTTATGCGCATATTTTCGATTGAACTTGAATTTCATGTTGGCGCCATTTTCACAAGCTATACTTCATTTTTCCACTATGAATTGATTCGATAAATTATTAGGTATTACCATGGACCAAGAGAATAAATAAGGACTCCTAACTCCCTATTGAAACCTGTGTTAAAAACCGTTACCGCGCGCTTGCAGCGAGCCTGGCAGAGGGTGCGGTGAACTAACGCCACAATGGTCCACGATCGTACCTCTATAGTATGTTATTCCATGCAATGTTTTTGTTTATCTATGATTTATTTATTTGTTTGGATACTTTGATACATTTTACTTTCGCAAACTAATGAAATAGTATAGATACATACCTTCTACAGAGGTCAATGCGAAAGACTTTGATTTGAAGTATCTTATATCATAACACGAGCAAAGATGATTCAGTCAACTTCTGACGCAGAATCAAAGAGACTTGCTAATAATCAAATTAAAGGTAATGCTTGAAGTCGAGTATCTTTGATTTTGTGACACTCAGTTGATTTTATCAGTACAACACTATTTCTCAATCAAAAGATTTCACTTGCGCCTTCGGCCAAAAGTACAATAATCCTGATTCCTGCTGCACACTACACACACACTTCCTTTGGCTTTCTCAACAGCAGTTGCTGCTGAGTAAAACGGTTAGAAAAAACACTTCACATTATTACCAGTTGATGTACCTAGAGTACCTTTATAGACAGAGTATGGCCATTCGTATCTTTTTACTACAGGAAAACTGTTCCGCTTTTTGATTGGTCAACGAGTTTTTAGGCTTCATGATGCTCTTAGGGCCGTAAATAAACAAACAAGATGGCGGCTCACCGTAACATCGATGAGAAGCTAAATTTGACAAAAATTTCAATTATGCGGCAGTAAACAATTTAAACGAGCATATCTACGAATAGCACACGAAAAGCACATGAAAACATCGTTAAATTGCCTTTCACCTTTATCACAGGAGGATGTAAGATGTGCATAACCACAATCTTGCTTGCTCATAACGGCCATCTTGTTTGTTTATTTACGGCCCTAAGAGCATCGTGTCAGCCTATTTGCTCGCGACCAATGAAAAACCGGAACAGAAATGGCCATACTCTGTCTATAAAGGTACTCTGGATGTACCCGAAGACTGACGAAGATTGAAATAAAAATTTTTATTGTATTTAACAACAACAACATTTTACATTTTACATTTTTTTTTTTTTACTTTTTTCTCAACATTTAACAATCTACAATACATGTATTCAGTTGACTTTGGATAGGACGCCTCACAATATGATCACTGGCATATGAGAAACTTTTCACACTTAAAACTCTTCAAAACTGCAGGGCGACCACGAGGATACGAGGATCTAGAAACTTCTATGAGCACCTGAGTGATAAGCCCAGAGTTAAGAAATTTCATGAAAGATTATAAAAAGAAATTTCATGAAATTTCGTGAAATTTCATTTAACACGCAGAATTCAGGATCAAACCCTTGAAACTTATGAATCTCCTTAAGTTTATTTATAGGCACGTGGTAAACTGTGAAAGGGAACTTTAGAAATGCCCAGAAAGTTGAGTAAAACAGCAAAAATATAATTTTGAATTTTTTATCTTAAATTTTGGTTGAACACCAAAATAAATTTTACGGATAAAGTAAGACGTAAGCTTTCATATTTGGAGCAAAACAAATTTCTTGACTATAAAGAATCCTAGTACCCCCTAATAGTATATCGTTCTTTTTTGGTACAAAAGGGAGGGATCTTGAACCATCTTTGAAACAATTTAAATGATTTTTTCATTTGTCTCTGATTTTTTCAGAAAGTAACAGTTTGAAATTTGAGGTTAGGGTCCCCGGTCCCCCTCCCCATGATGAGCCAGAACCAAAGACATAAAGACGGAGTGCTCGTATCTAAAAGCACGGGAAAAAAGTGAAGCCTGGTTTGGCGCTGGGTGCTTGTGTGAGTGTGTAAATGAGCGCGGGAATCCATGGCGGCAAACGGAAATTTGATTTGAACTTGTCCTCTTGATTTTTCCTTATTTCTTCTTCTAAACGTGTTTTAAATGCCTAAAACGATTATATTAAGAAAGTTCGGTCTGCGTCCTAATATAATACACCTACTTTTGCTCAGTAACAGGCAGTAATCTCAGATAAAGTTAGTTTTTCTTCTGCTCATGGTGGTTCTGCAGGTTCAAACAGGCCGTTACAGTGCTAGATGACCGTTACTCCCAAATGAAATTAATCGGTCGACGACGGACCAAAACTAACCTAAAGTTAAAAAAATATGAGTGGGTAAGTGAATTTGGGCAAAAATCAACCTAGAATACTTTGTTTCCGCAATTTTATTTAGTTCCCGCCCTACATTTGAATTTCAAACTTGTCCCGATTTCCCCGCCAATCCTCTAGCCAATAGTAGAGGTGGTTGAAAAGAAGCTTCATTTTTTGCTTTTAGCCCTCCGTCTTTATGTCTTTGGCCAGAACCAAAGACATAAAGACGGAGGGCTAAAGGCCTAGATACACACGACGATTAATCGCCGCGATTGGGTTGGTTCGGGTCGCATCGCTCAACGCAATACGATCAACAGAGACCATCAGTGCGATTACGTATACACCTAGAGTACCTGTATAGGGAGAGTAGCGACAGATCGGTTCATGGAGGGCTTAGGGCCCAAAAGTGCAGCCACCCTTCTGAGCAACTTCTAACACACAAAATTTCACTGCCAGCCTATAGCTTTCAATTCTAACCAAGATGGCTAAGAATGAACATAAATGAGCGTTCTTTCGCAAAAATAAGTAAATTTATGCAAAAAGTAAACCAAATACATGCTTTCTAAACGACGGTTCGTAACAATTGTATTTGTAAATCGCTCTGGACATTCGAAATTCATAGGTTGGCTGCCCTTTTGGGCCCTAACTTTATTCGCGGAGGCATCGGTGAAGGCCTGATGGACTTTCGGAGTTTCAGATCTGTCGCTACTCTCCCTATACAGGTAACTCTATACAGGGTGTACCAAAAGTCCGTCCCACCCCTGCTAACTTTTGAACGAATTGAGCTAGGGTAATGAAACTTTGGGAATGTTCCTATCTCAAAGGGGACCATCTTTTGGGGGGGTCAAAATTTTGGTCCCCCCTCAGGGGGGGCGCGGGGGGCCCCCAACTTTTTTTTTTCAAATGGCAACCCCTATCTTGTGATACATCATTCGAAAGAGCATAAAAAACTAAGAATTTTGGCGCAAACCGCAGATCAATATCTTAATTTTTGACCGAGTTATGATAGGTCAAAGGTCAAATTTGACCTATTTTCAAAAAATCATAACTCCGGTTCAAATTATCGTAGAGAAAAAAATAAAACGGGAAAATTTACCAAATTGTGTCCGCTTTTAAGTAAAAATTGCAGAAATCACTTCGCTGTAATTTTAAGGGGGGGCTCGGACCCCCAAATACGTCAATTCAAAGGTCATTCAATTTTCCCGCGAAAAAAGGCAATTTCCCCTAGATTTGCCTCCACATTATCTCAGTAAGGTCAAAATTAGTTCAACATTACGTTGGCAAGTCCCCAAATTTCGGGAAAAGTTTAAAAAAAAACGAAATTTAAGGTGATTAAATTTGACCGTTTAAATTTCGTTTTTTTTTAACTTTTCCCGAAATTTGGGGACTTGCCAACGTAATGTTGAACTAATTTTGACCTTACTGAGATAATGTGGAGGCAAATCTAGGGGAAATTGCCTTTTTTCGCGGGAAAATTGAATGACCTTTGAATTGACGTATTTGGGGGTCCGAGCCCCCCCTTAAAATTACAGCGAAGTGATTTCTGCAATTTTTACTTAAAAGCGGACACAATTTGGTAAATTTTCCCGTTTTATTTTTTTCTTTACGATAATTTGAACCGGAGTTATGATTTTTTGAAAATAGGTCAAATTTGACCTTTGACCTATCATAACTCGGTCAAAAATTAAGATATTGATCTGCGGTTTGCGCCAAAATTCTTAGTTTTTTATGCTCTTTCGAATGATGTATCACAAGATAGGGGTTGCCATTTGAAAAAAAAAGTTGGGGGCCCCCCGCGCCCCCCCTGAGGGGGGACCAAAATTTTGACCCCCCCAAAAGATGGTCCCCTTTGAGATAGGAACATTCCCAAAGTTTCATTACCCTAGCTCAATTCGTTCAAAAGTTAGCAGGGGTGGGACGGACTTTTGGTACACCCTGTATACACCTAGCGATTTAATCGCCGCGATCAGCGCTGATTGTTTATGTTATTACAACCTTTCCTGACTTCCTTACTTCTGCAGCATATGGTATCTCTGATATTCTTAATTTTCTTCCTGAGAGCGATAGAAATTGCTACTATCTTTACAAAAATGAAAAAATTATAAAAATAAATTTCATGAGGAAATTTCCAGAAATTTCCAGAAATTTTCATATAACACTCAGAATGCAGGATTAAACCCTAAAAACTTATGAATCTCCTTAATTCCCTTTTAAACACACGTGGTAAACTGTGAAAAGGAACTTTAGAAATGCCCAGAAAGTTGAGTAAATAAACAGCAAAAAACATTATTTTGAATTTTTTTCTCAAATCTTGGTTAAACACACAGCCGTACCGGTTGAACACCAAAATAAATTTTACGGATAAAAGTTAAGACGTTAGCTTTCATATTTGGAACATAACAAATTTCTCAACTATAAAGAATCCTAGTTCCCCCTAATAGTCTATCCTTTTTTGGTACAAAAGCGAGGGAGGGATCTTAAACTATCCTTGAAACAATTTAAATGATTTTTCAGAAACTAACAGTTTCTTCGCTAACGTATTTCTTTTTTTTAAATAGGAAATATTTGATGAATAAGTAGCTCCAATTGGTCTAATTGACGAATACTATTCTCTTAAAAATAAAAACAAATTCTGTTTGATAAAAAAACAAGCATTTTAGACATTTTGTCGGTCGAAAGAAATTTCATGGGGGAAAAAGAAATTACACGAAATTTCATTCGATGAAATTTCTTTTAGCAACTCTGTGCGAGAATCACGAAGACAGCAGGAAGACAGAAGAACGTAAACAAAAACACATGTAGACCACATGTACTGGTGGATTTCGCATCCATCAAGAATAAACAGGACTCAACAAATGCATCTACTCTCCCAAAAAGTAGGATTGAATCCTACATTGAATTCATCGCGGCGATTGGAGAAATTCCGAGAATTTCACTCGCCACGTCGCGGCGATTGACCGATTACACCTGCGTTTAAACGCCCGCGATTGCAATCGCGGCGATTAATCGCCGCGTGTATCTAGGCCTTTTAAAGCAAATAATGAAGCTTCTTTTCAATCACCTCTACTTTTGGCTAGAGGATTGGCGGGGAAATCGGGACAAGTTTGAAATTCAAATGTAGGGCGGGAACTAAATAAAAATTGCGGAAAACAAAGTATTCTAGGTTGATTTTTGCCCAAATTCACTTACCCACTCATATTATTTTAACTTTAGGTTAGTTTTAGTCCGTCGTCGACCGATTAATTTCATTTGGGAGTAACGGTCATCGAGGACTGTAACGGCCTGTTTGAACCGGCAGAACCACCATGAGCAAAAGAAAAACTAACTTTATCTGAGATTACTGCCTATTACCGAGCAAAAGTAGGTGTATTATATTAGGACGCAGTCCCAACTTTCTTCATATAATCGTTTCAGGCATTTAAAACACGTTTAAAAGAAGAAATGTGGAAAAATCAAGAGGACAAGTTCAAATCAAATTTCTGTTTGCCGCCATGGATTCCCGCGCTCATTTACACACTCACACAAGCACCCAGTAGAGTCCCTTTATACTGAGAGTCAAGACAATGCGAATCCATTTCTGATTGGTTAACCGGATTTTAGGCCTTCACAGTGTCACAAACGGGAATAAAGATTACATTTTCACCAATTGCAAAGATTATAATCTGGAATGGACCGAGGAATTTCGGGTTTGACAAGGAACAAACGGAATGAGAGAAGGAACGGAGAAAGGAATTTAAGAATGGGCCGATCAAAGATTACGAAAAACGTTCAATTTGTGTAATCTTTATTCCCGTTGGTGACTCCATGAGGGGTGTTGTCTTGACTCTCAGTATAAAGGGACTCTAGCACCCAGCGCCAAACCAGGCTTCATTTTCCCCCCGTGCTTTTAGATACGAGCACTCCGTCTTTATGTCTTTGGCCAGAACTAGAGTCCCTTTATACCCAGAGTAACGACAACTCGATTATCAGCTGACTGGCAGCCGACCTTGGCTGGCCATGGAGGCCGAAACTAGTGCACTCAAACGAACGATATTGGGGGATAAGGATCAGGAATCCTGCGATGTCTGTCACACAGAAACAACAACATCAACAAATTGATCAATTAAAAAGAAAATGAGATTGGTTTGTGAATAATTTCTTAATCTATTTTCATTTTGGACCGATGGCAATAACAATTTACTCTTGATAAACCACAATTAGGTAATATTTTCATTATTCTTGTTCACATACGAGGTACCGCCATCTTGGTGCACTAGTTTCGGCCTCCATGAGCGAGAACCAATCAGAATTGGATTTTTTTTTAGGCCACTTTCAGCCCAATCCTGGCCCAACCAAAAGTGAGTTGTCGTAACTCTGGGTATAAAGGGACTCTAGCCAGAACTGCCAGAAGAGAAGGAGGTAAGAGAAGACCAGAAGAGAAGAGCTGAGAGTAGAGTCCCTTTATACCCAGAGTTACGACAACTCACTTTTGGTTGGGCCAGGATTGGGTAGAGTACCTATATTAAGAGAGAGTATGGCCACTGGAGGTTACCACCTCTGATTGGCTCAGCCATCTTAGGCTGAATGGAGCCTTAGGACCCAAAAATGGCGGACGCCATAAAGTTAATGTAATGCAAAATGATTCAAAATGTAGTTGTCTTTGCTTATCGTAACGAGAACTTTACCCAAATGCACTATTGCGACTTTTTTACATATTTTTAAGGCTAATCGTGTGCAATTTTTGAGAAAAAATGATCTTCGATGTAGTAAGATTGGCAGCAAGTGCGGTTGGTAATAACCGTCAAAAGTTGGCAATGACCCCCCTCCCATCCACAAAAACCAAAACAAAGCACCGCCATTTTTGGGTCCTAAGCCTCTCCATGGGACCCAGTGGTCATACTCTCTCAATATAGGTACTCTAGGATTGGGCTGAAAGTGGCCTAAAAAAAAATCCAATTCTGATTGGTTCTCGCTCATGGAGGCCGAAACGAGTGCACCAAGATGGCGGTACCTCGAATGTGAACAAGAATAATGAAAATATTACCTAATTTAGAGTCCCTTTATACCCAGAGTTACGACAACTCACTTTTGGTTGGGCCAGGATTGGGCTGAAAGTGGCCTAAAAAAAAATCCAATTCTGATTGGTTCTCGCTCATGGAGGCCGAAACTAGTGCACCAAGATGGCGGTACCTCGTATGTGAACAAGAATAATGAAAATATTACCTAATTGTGGTTTATCAAGAGTAAATTGTTATTGCCATCGGTCCAAAATGAAAATAGATTAAGAAATTATTCACAAACCAATCTCATTTTCTTTTTAATTGATCAATTTGTTGATGTTGTTGTTTCTGTGTGACAGACATCGCAGGATTTCTGATCCTTATCCCCCAATATCGTTCGTTTGAGTGCACTAATTTCGGCCTCCATGGCCAGCCAAGGTCGGCTGCCAGTCTGCTGATAATCGAGTTGTCGTTACTCTGGGTATAAAGGGACTCTAACCTAATTGTGGTTTATCAAGAGTAAATTGTTATTTCCATAGGTCCAAAATGAAAATAGATTAAGAAATTATTCACAAACCAATCTCATTTTCTTTTTAATTGATCACTTTGTTGATGTTGTTGTTTTTGTGTGACAGACATCGCAGGATTCCTGATCCTTATCCCTCAATATCGTTCGTTTGGGTGCACTCGTTTCGGCTTCCATGGCCAGCCAAGGACGGCTGCCAGTCAGCTGATAATCGAGTTGTCGTAACTCTGGGTATAAAGGGACTCTAGCTGAGAGAAGACCGCGCTCCAACTGGTCTAATTGACGAATATTATTCTCTTTGAAATAAAAACAAATTCTGTTAGAAAAAATAAGCATTTTTGACATTTTGTCGGTCGAAAGAAATTTCATTGGGAAAAAAGAAATTTCATGAAATTTCTTGTGAAATTTCATTCGATGAAATTTCTTTTAGCAACTCTGGATAAGCCTAAAAAGGTGGTGCATGGAAATATAAACAGGATGACCCAATCGTCGGTTTAGTTCACTACACCCTCTGCCAGGGAGCGCTGATGTCAGCGGTAACCGGAGTTGGGGGTCCTTATTTATTCTCTTGGTCCATGGTATTACTCTTTTATCCTGTGTATGTTCAATTTCTCCACAATATATAAGCGGAGGCTTCATCTTCACTAGAAAAGCCCTTTACTGACTTTCTGAGCAACAGTTGGAAAAAATGACAGTAGATGTTTAATCATTTTACGTTCATCTTTAAAATTGAATGAATACCTAATCTCAACAACCCTCCAAATCATGCTCGAGCTTATATTCTGAGTTCAGAAAAGTTGCCATAGGTAATTTTAGTGATGTTTAAAAATAATTGTGGCAGGCGCAGAAATTCATCATATTGTTTATTGAGCTTCTAATGATCTTACAATAGGTAGATATAGGCATTGAAAGTGTAGGAGTGCTAATCCAGTAAAGCACCGCACCTTCACTCCATGCTGTTGTAAAGATTGTATGTCTGCCATTATTGTAGTGAAACAAATAAAGAATCGGGATGTACTTATGGGAATTCCTCCTTCAAGATATGATCAAAATAAGCAGATATTGATAGGTCAACAATGTATCGCTGAAGCAGAAGCGTCTAAATCCTCTTGAGGCAACGGACGGTGAATCTCAACAAAACTGGTGACGCTTCACAAATTTTGAATTTCCACATTCCAGAGACACGCGCTGAAAATCCTGTTTCTCACCCCTCTTTCCGACTGCTCTCCGAGTCCATGAGCAAGACAGGAGAAAAATAGGCAAGCTACCTACCACTGTTTGCCTACCTTTGTGTGTTTTTCTTAAACTTGATTTTCAAAGGTGACTCATGTAAAGAGCAACTGAAAAACAAGATTTCAGAACCTGCCATTGCATTTCACTAACCTAAGACACCAACCCCAACCTTACCATTGATATTCTTTCGCTTACACAGTATATTATTCTCCCACTGAGATTCGATATGAACTCAATTCAAAAATCCTTCTGAATTTAAATATTCCGGTAGATTGGAATCTGGAGCTCTCAGTCTATCTGTTAAAGCGCATTTACTAAAATTCACTGCTGTCACAAGATATTTTTGCACAGGCAGAGAGCCACTTTCCACAGTTGATGCATCTCTAACGCCAAGCTCAATTATGACAAGTGGTTCAACGACCAAAACATTGTTACACGCCTCATTAATAACCTCATTCTTATCTCAAATTGAAAATCTTGGATCACAGAGCACTCACCGAAGAATCTCCTTCCTTCTGCATCAGTATGAGAAGAGTGACGATACTTTGGAGCAATAACTTTGAACTAGTTTCAATAAATGATGGCTTCAGAATTTGAATCATCATTTACAAGAGATTGGATCAAAGAAATAAGTACTCTCCCTATACAGGTACTCTAGCTTGAATGTGGAAGTCATCGGCCCGATGCCTGAATTTTGCGCGTGGCGCGCAAAATTCAGCACCCAAGTAGCATGGATTGCAATTTCATTGCAATGGATTGTGAGTTGATTGCAATTTTTGCTTGTTGCCTATACGTTCATTTGAAGGCGCTGAAAAAGTTGCAATTTCATTGGAATGAGTTTGCAAGAAATGTAGGTTATGCTTGTTGCCTTACCTTCTTTTTCAAGGCACTATAAAGACTGCAATTTCGGTGCAATCATGTTGAAACAAATTCACGCCATGTGCCTGGCATCCAATTTTCTGGTTGTTTTAAAGTTTTTTCGACTTAAATGTCTCACCTAACCCAGTTATCAAAATATTTTCATGGCAATATTGTAAATAAAATATTTTCAACATATTTTTAAAATGTTTTTAAAACTTCTTAAGTGAATATTTTGAAAATGTTTACCAAAAATATTTTTAAAATAATTCAAAAATATTGGCTGTAAACATTTTTAAAATATTCCTTAAGATAAAGTTTCGAAAATATTTTAAAAATATTTTTAAGTTCTCAAGTTAGTATGTGGTGTAATTTACACCGGTGTAAATTTAGTGTAAGTACGTATTACGTCTTATCGAAAAAAACTAACACAAAAAAATAATACAAAAAAAAAATAACACGAAAAAAAATAACAAGAAAAAAAAAAATAATAATAGGCAAAAGAAAGAAGCCTGAGATAACACGGCGTTAATCAAATCTATCATGAAAGTTGAGCCGCGCACTGACGCAATGCATGCTCTAACAGCCTTAATAGCCGTGATTTTAACCCTCCTCATCAGCTCCCTGTGGCTCAGTGGCAGAGTACTCGGCTATGACACTCGCGGGTCGGGTTCTAGTCCACACGAGGACGTCCGGTATTTTCCGCTGCTAAACGTCGCACTATGGTCCGAATAGCCGGTTTAAGCGGCATTGAATCAGATACGTATGTTTAAACCTCGCAACATGAGTTTTCAGGGGTTTTTAGGGTCGCTGAGTTGCAAAAAATGCTAATTATTCTTCAGGAGGAATCCATTTTTAACATTTTTTATACTTTATATAACTGTGGTAATAATTTGTTCAGGAAACCTTAAATTGAGGCTGGAAATCCAAGTTGAAGCGGGTGGAGCAGTTGGCATCGCATCTCACTTACCTTCTTGAAGTCCGGGTTCGATTCTCGGTAGGATTTTTTTTTTTTTTTTTATAGTTTAAAATTAATTTTACATTGGATGGACTATAAGAGCCTAAAAGGTAGAGCCTCGTCAAAACACTACTTTCAAGGGAACTTGAAAAAAGACAGCTCAGGATAATACTTCTACGTTTCATGGCTCCAGAGGCCTACTTTCAAGTCCACCGATCAGCCGTTTGAACTTGTTTTCGTTCTGCCAAGCGAAACTTAAGCTTAAATATATCCATTTTGATAGATTATTTGTTTGAAACATGGGTGTAAACGTAAAAAAAAAACGTTTACGGGACCTCAAAGTGGCTTCCTAAGACAATTTCATTGCTCGGGAGCCTTACTTTCAAGTCCCACCGATCAACCGTTTTAGGACTTGTTTTCGTCTGCCAAGCTAATCTTATGCTAACATATATCTACACTGATAGATTATATGTTTGAAAACACTTAAAACTTCAAAAAAAAAAAACTTTTACGGGGCCTCAAAGTAGTCTCCGAGGCGATTCTTTGCTGTTCTTGAGCACAAAGTTTCAATTGGTCCGATCAACCCCATCAACTCGTATTATTCTGCCTGGGCAGATTTAGGCTCTATATGCATTCGATTTGCTAGAATATGGACAATGGAAACATGATAAAAGTCATCGTCAATGGCATATGATAGCTACTTGTAGTAAGTGATAAGAAACGCGAAAAACGTCATTTTTCATGAGAAATAAACTTGAGGCTATGGTGGACTATGGTTCTGCCACTCAGACTAAAAGGTAGTATAGAGTCATGACAATAACTTCCGAGTAAAATTACGAGGTTGCTCAGAGGTTGCAAAAGATATTTTTTGGGTCCTACTTTTGCGATTTTTATTGAAAAAGTGACTATGTCTAAGGGTTAATCTAGAGACATTAGATATGATGAAAAAGAACAGTTTCAGCATGAAACATCTTAAACTTATCTTGTATTTTGTGAATCAAGTGCCCAAAACACTTTCAGGTACGGTGAAACGACGAAAACAAGCCCTTAAACACAGCACTGCCGCTCGGTAACTGGAATCGCACTCATAAAGTGCTCCGCGCGCCGCACTTCCCAGGCTTGTCACATCTTTATTAGTGCTTTAATCGAAGTGAAATTTTACAGGAGTCTTCTCTACAGTATGTACTATCGATCTACCTCTTAAAATCTAACTTTTTCCAAACTTCACTTTTTCGATTTATTGCCGCTTAAACCGGCTATTCGGACCATAGTGCGTCGTAGGACTTCAGGAAAGTATGAGTCCAAATTATTCTAATTGCCCCGGAAAATTTAGGGGTTGAAATTTAAAGGTCGTCAATATTGAAATTTCTTCGCAAAAAAATTGCAACTTTTTTACAATGAGGGGGTCAGATGTTGTTAAATAATTGAAATTTTCTTGCAAGAAAGTTGAAATCATCTGGAAATTTTATTTCATTTAAATTGCAATTTTTTCGTTGCAAAATGCTACTTGGGCAACGATTCTCAGCACCCATCGGACCAATTTTGAATTTGTCTGAACTATTCGAGTGGATTTGATACACATCTGGATGAAAATAACTCGAATTTGCTAAATTTCAGCCGTTGGGCAATGACTGTTAGAGTCCCTTTACACCCTGAGTTAAGACAACTCGATTATCAGCTGACTGGCAACCGGCCTTGGCTGGCCATCACTGGCCATGGAGGCACAAACGAGTGCACCCAAACGAACGATATTGAGGGATAAGGATCAGGAATCCTGCGATGTCTGTCACACAAAAACAACAACATCAACAAATTGATCACTTAAAAAGAAAATGAGATTGGTTTTTGAATAATTTCTTAATTAATTTTCAATTTGGACTAATGGAAATAACAATTTACTCTTGATAAACCACAATTAGGTAATATTTTCATTATTCTTGTTCACATTCGAGTCACCGCCATCTTAGTGCACTCGCTTGTGACTCCAGGAGCGAGAACAAATCAGAATTGGATTTTTTCCAGACCACTTTCAGCCCAACCAAAAGTGAGTTGTCGTAACTCTGGGTATAAAGGGACTCTAATGACTGTTGACTTCCACATTCAGCTGCTAAATTCAGCGTCTGATTGCGGCATGATTCTTTCGACTAGGTACTAGAGTCCCTTTATACTGAGAGTCAAGACAATAGTGTGAATCCATTTCTGATTGGTTCCCGTGTTTCAGGCCTTCATGGTGTCACAAACGGGAATAAAGATTACATTTTCACCGATTGCAAAGATTATAATCTGAAATGGACCGGGGAATTACGAGTTCGGCAAGGAACAAACGGAATGAGAGAAGGAACAGAGAAAGGAATTTGAGAATGGGCTGATCAAAGATTACAAAAAACGTTCAATTTCTGTAATCTTTATTCCCGTTAGTGACTCCATGAAGCGTCCAGCCCACCGACAAACTAGGGGCCTCAAAGAGGCTCATCGATGGAACTGTTGACTGTTGCCTTTCAAAGATCGTCGGGCCGACGATCTTTGAGGGTAACCGATGTGTTCGGGATACATCACAGATCAGATCTTGAAATTTTCAAGGCATTTCGTGCAGAAATGGCTGAGAAATAGAAGAATTAGTGCCAGTTTGAGAGCCCCAGTTTGTACGTGGGCTGGACGCTTGAGGGGGTGTTGTCTTTACTCTCAGTATAAAGGGACTTTATCGACTACGGTCTCAGGTTCCAAACAATTGGCTGTCCTTGTTGCACTGTAATGGCGTTTCCCCGTAAGAAACGACTTTCAAATTTCAAAACGAATGAGGGTGCTCGAAACTTGGTGGCCCTAAGAAGGGCCGTTTTAGAGAGTGAAGAGCTGGAGCAGGTCTAAGCGGTGCTGGAACAAGCGGGAGCGCTGGAGGCAGTGCCGGAACGTGTGGCCGCGGGACAGTGTCAACGTAAGGTGAAGCAAGGTGCTGAGGGTCGGCCGCTATATAGCGCCGTGCGCTGGGAGCGGGAGCCAATGGGAGGCTAGATCGGTGAGCGCGGCAGTGCGAGGCGCTGATTGGCCGAGAGAGTGGCAGGAAAGCTCGGTGAGCTTGAGTCGCCACAGCAGCCCCCTGGGAAAGTGACGGAGTCACGTTTTCTGGTCAAAGAGCTGGGACCAGAAAATGGGCTGAAACAAAGTGAGAGAAACATTGGCTTGTTAGTAAAATCACTTCCCCACGAGTGTGGAGGGTGGAAAGCGAAATTGGACGCGTCGTCCAGAGCGTGTCTTGTAGAATTCTTCATTCGCTGGTTTTGGTGTCTCAACTACAGGTTTCGGTATCTTAACTTCTGCTTCGCTGGGCGGGGCGGGTTGGACTTGCGGCTGCAGCCGGGCCTGGGAGTTCTTTCGGAACCTGAGTCTTGACGGCAGGGATTTCGTTGGCCATGAGGTAGGCTGGTTTGACCCTGTCAATGGAGACACGTGATTCCTTGCCCTTAATCATCAGGGTGACTGTTTTATCGTCACGGCGGATGACAGGGTGTGGTCCTGAGAAAGGAGGTTGGAGAGAGCGCCGAACCGTGTCATCTCTAAGAAAGACATGATCGCAAGTTGCGAGGTCTTTGAAGATGAAGGTGTTGGGCTGGCAATGGCGTGACGCAGGAGTAGGTCGGAGGGTGGCCATTTGTTTGCGGAGTCGGTTGACAAATTCAGAAGGTTCTTCTTGGTCACTAGCAGTGCTAGGAGCTAGGAGTTCGCCGGGTAGTCGGAGAGGTTCTCCGTAGAGTAACTCGGCTGGTGAGGCTTTGATGTCTTCTTTGAAACTGGAACGGATTCCAAGGAGCACTATGGGTAGAGCTTCAACCCAGGTTGTATCAGGGTGACACATAAGAGCTGCTTTCAGGTGCCGGTGTAAGCGTTCGATCATGCCGTTGGCGATTGGATGATATGCTGTAGTTCTCGGCCGTTCTGTGCCCAAGGGTTTTGCCAAGTGAGCGATAGAGTTGAGACTCAAATTGGCGACCTTGGTCGGTAGTGATGCGGACGGGTGAACCAAAGCGGGAGATCCAGCAGTTGAGGAGTCCATCTGCAACTTCGTCAGCGGTGATGCCTTGAAGGGGCCAAACTTCAGGCCAGCGGGTGAAACGGTCTACTGCGGTGAGGCAGTAGCGGTAACCTTTGGAGTAAAGCAGAGGGCCGATTAGATCTATATGCACATGTTGGAAGCGGTTTGAAACAGCTGGGAAAGTTCCAAAAGGGGCTTGAACATGGCGTGAGACTTTGGCACGTTGGCAGGCTGCGCAGGATCGGGCCCAGGTGCGGCAATCTTTCCGCGCGTTAGGCCAGATAAACCGGGAAGACACAAGTTGTGCTGAAGCCTTGATGCCAGGATGACTGAGTCCGTGAATTGAGTCAAAGACTTGGCGCCGGAGTCCAGAAGGCACGTAAGGACGTGGCTTGGGCGTGCTTGTATCGCAGTACAGTTGTACGTCTGAGCCAGGGATGGGAACCAGTTCCAACTTAAGTGACTGCTGGTCCTTGGAAGGTTTCAGAAGTTCTGCGAGTTCGGTGTCGTCTCTTTGGTCCTTAGCGAGTGTGTAGAAGTCCACTGTGTTAGGCAGAGAGACGGCTTCAACTCGTGAAAAGGCATCAGTGACAACGTTGGCTGATCCAGGGATGTACTGGATGTCGGTGGTAAATTGTGAGATGAACGAAAGTTGGTTCATCTGGACAGGTGGAAGCTTCTCCTTCTTCTGCGTGAAAGCATGGGTTAGCGGTTTGTGATCTGTGAACACGGTGAAATGCTGTGCTTCAAGTGCAGGACGGAAATGCTGGATAGCTTCATAGACCCCAAGTAGTTCTCTGTGAGGCGTGGGCCATTCTTGCTGTTTTGGCGTGAGTTTCTTGGAGAAGAAACCGAGGGGTTGCCAGACATCATTAACTTTTTGCTGAAGGCAGCCACCTACGCTCTGTTTTGAGGCGTCAGTGAAGAGGACCTATGCTGAGCGGAGCGTCTGATACAGGGTGAGCTAGGAGAGTGGCGTCTCCGAGGCTCTTTTTGCAAGCTTCAAAGTCTGCTAGCAGGGACGGTGTCCAGTTGATCGGCTTGTTTCCTTTGAGGCCAGAAAGAGAGGCGTGTAGGGAGGCTTGGTAAGCAGCGGCTTTGGGCAGGAAACGTCGGTAGAAGTTGACCATGCCTAGAAACCTTCGGAGTCCCTTGGCGTCTTTCGGAGGCGGAAATTCCATCAGGGCGGTGATTCTGTCTGGAAGCGGGCGGATGCCTTCAGCGGAAACTTCGTAGCCGAGAAAAGATAGAGAGGGCACGCTGAATACACTTTTCTTGGCGTTGATGAGTATGCCATACTCAGAGAGTCGTTGGAATAGGATCCTCAAGTGTACGTCATGTTCAGCTTGTGTGCGGCTGTAGATCAGGATATCGTCGAGGTACGCAAAGCAAAAGTCGAGACCTTGCAGTACTTCATCGATAAATCTTTGAAATGTTTGGCCTGCGTTCCGTAAGCCGAAGCTCATGTATGGGAACTCGAAAAGACCAAACGGTGTTGTGATGGCCGTTTTCGGGATGTCGTCAGGGTTGACTGGTATCTGAGTGTAGGCCTTCACTAGGTCAATCTTGGAGAACACTTTGCATCCTCCCAGATTTTGACTGAAGTCATGGATGTGCCGGACTGGGTATTTGTCGGGGATTGTGCGTGCGTTCAGCGCGCGGTAATCTCCGCATGGACGCCAGCCGTCGGGTTTCTTGGGTACCATGTGCAAGGGAGAGGCCCAAGGGCTCTCGGAGCGTCTTGCAGTACCGTCCTTGACCATCGCTTCAAATTCGGCTTTGGCGATGCGAAGTCGATCAGCCAGGAGTCTTCGTGGACGACAGGATTCTGGAGGGCCAGGGGTCGTCCGAATGTAATGGCAAGTGGAATGCTTGGGCTGTCTGGAAACATCGGATGGGCGGGTGAGCTCAGGGAACTCGGCCAGGATTGCGCAATCTTCGGAGGCGGTGACAGCCTTGACGCTTTCTTGAAAAACTTTTGCCGGTTGGCAGTGCGTTTTGAGTCCTGTGATATTGTCCACCAGAGTCTTGTTGTGACAGTCAGGAAGCAGCTGGAACTGAGCAAGGAAATCGGAACCAATGATCGGGGTTGCAACGTCGGCGATGACAAACTTCCAGTCAAAATCACGGCGTAAACCGAGGTGTAGATTGAGTGGAATGTGACCATAATCCGGATTGTAGAGTCATTTGCTGCGGTGAGTTCATAGCCAGTATCTTGCAAATTTTGCTGGACGAACCGCCGGGGGTAGCAGGAGACGTCTGAGCCAGTGTCGACCAGAAATCGCTTCTTGCTGCGGGCGTCAGTGACAAAGAGGCGGTTGGATTCTGTGGAGCAACCAGCGGCCGCCACTACTGGTTGCCGGTGGAGTTTGTCGGCGTGGACTTAGGCTTGTAACTGCAAGGTTGACGGCATGCACGTGCTTCATCGCCAAACTTGTGATGGTAAAAGCAGACACCATTACGACGGTCATTTTCTGAGCGGGAACGAGAGCGTGACCGTGAGCGAGACAGGTCGCGATGCAACTTTTTCTGACCCATTTCAAGCTGGTCGAGTCGTTCTGTCAAAGCTAAAAGCATCTTTTCCAGTTTGGATGTTTGAGGCTCAGGTGGTGCGGTAGCGGCAGCGGCACAGACGGATGGAGCCGGGACAACTTTCAAAATTCGGTCTGCGATTTTGGCCAGTTCATCAATTGACGTTTCTCGGGAATGCGTCTGTAAGATAGCTTGTGCTTGGCGAGGTAAACGTTGCAGCCAGAGAGTCTTCATGAGTTGCTCATCTACTTTCGTAGTGCCAGTTAACGCTTTCAGCCTACGCAAAAATTGCGAAGGTGTACTATCGCCAAGGTCTGCTTCAGTGAGTAGTTGTCGAACGCGGTGCGTTTCGGATTTAGACAGGCGAAGAATCAGCTCGGCTTTTAGCTTGGAGTATGGCGTGTCAGTGGGAGGTGATACGAGAATGTCCTCCACTTCGTTAGCAACACGAGTTTCCAATTGAGATGATACGAGTGGGTATCGCATCATCTCGTTTGAAATGTTCCAAACTGTAAAAATGGATTCTACCTGAGAAAACCATAGCTGCGGTTTTTCCAGATTAAAAGGAGGTAGCTTGATGTTTTTCTTCTCACCAGTGATGGTGGTGGCGGGTTGCCTTTCAGCGAGCTTCGCTTGGTAGTAATTCATTTCCTCTCGCATTATTTTCATCTGGTCGAGGAGGGCCAGATTTTTGTCGTTCGCTGCCTTGAGAGCTGGATCGATATTGTCGGAATTCTCTCCTCCTGTAGCCATGCTGAGGAGTGTCCAATTGTTTGAGGAAGCGGTGACTTTCAGTGGCAATGGAATGATGATGGTAGTGAGCTACGCTGCAAAAGGTGACAATGTCCGTGAGAGATTGTTCAGAAGGATAGGCGTGTTCGGAGTCGGAGGTCACCACTGAGGGTGCTCGAAACTTGGTGGCCCTAAGAAGGGCCGTTTTAGAGAGTGAAGAGCTGGAGCAGGTCTGAGCGGTGCTGGAACAAGCGGGAGCGCTGGAGGCAGTGCCGGAACGTGTGGCCGCGGGACAGTGTCAACGTACGGTGAAGCAAGGTGCTGAGGGTCGGCCGCTATATAGCGCCGTGCGCTGGGAGCGGGAGCCAATGGGAGGCTAGATCGGTGAGCGCGGCAGTGCGAGGCGCTGATTGGCCGAGAGAGTGGCAGGAAAGCTCGGTGAGCTTGAGTCGCCACACGAATTTTCGACCTTTCGTAGCACGATAATATATCAGAGAGAAAATAATACTTTCCCTTTGGCTTTCTAGCAGTTTCGCCAGAGGGCGGCACTTCCCCAGTGGTTCTGGACGGCGCATCTCTGATCGGTTGCAGTTGCCGAATGAATCGACCAATCAGAGATGGCGCGCCCTGAGCCGCTAGGGGGAGGGTGTTCTTTGGCGGGAAGAGTCAGTTGTTGTAGTTTGACTGAGGCATTATTGAATAATAAAGCTCAACGCAAATAGAAGGGACACTCGCGTAAGCGGCCGTTGTGACTCTCGCCTGCTGTGTCCAAGGTTTGGTTAGGTCCTGTTGCTCTGTACTTTCCTGAACCCGTCAGCTCCTTGCAAGGTTGTCAACGGAATAGTAGGGCCCAGCTAATTGCAGGGTTGCCAAATGTAATCGGTGATGCCAAAGAAGAGTCTGATGTTTTGTGAGTGTAAAAGTCACTGCCACAGAGTAAAAGAGTTTAAGTATCAAAATTAATGTAACGAAAACGATTTCCACAGCCTCGTCGTGCTCATGCTGGCCAGAAGACTGATAAAATCACATGTGATCAGCTACAGTTAGAGGTGCTCTGAGGTCTGAAAAAGCTGTACTTTTTAGGGATGGTCGAAAATTTAGATATTCGAATATTCGATATTCGAATTATCAGCACCGAGGTAATCGCATCACATTCGAATATTCGCTTCCGAAGTATTCGCAATCGCAAATTCGAATATTCGAATAATCGCATTCAGAAGTATGAAGAGTGTCAATAAATCAAAAATCGAAGCAATAATCGAAAATATTCGAATATTCGCGTCCGAAGTATTCGCAATCGCAAGATTCGAATTCTCAAATAATCGCAATAATCGCATTCGAAAAGTTTCGAATATTCGAATAATCGCACGGGGATGGACGAATATCGAATTCGAATGCGATTATTCGAATTTCGAATGCGATTATTGCAATTATTTGAGAATTCGAATCGTGCGATTGCGAATACTTCGGAAGTGAATATTCGAATATTTCCGATTATTGTTTCGATTTTTGATTTTTTATGAACCATGAGAGAAATATGACACTTATAACTAACACGGAATCATTTCCGTGTGGAGTTGTGGACGAATTTCAATTAATAACGAGATTAACGATAGGGATGGATGGTTATCGAATTCGAATGCGATTATTCGAATACACGAATTTGCGATTTCGAATACTTCGGAACCGAATATTTAAATGTGATGCGATTATCTCAGTGCTGATAATTCGAAAATCGAATATTCGATTATCTAAATATTCGACCATCCCTACAACACGGCACACAACAACCATATGCAATTTTTTTGGAATACCCGGTTCCCGCGTATCACATGACTAGTCACGTGATATTTTGACGGAACGTTTTCCGGCGTCTGCCTTTGGCCCAAAATGGATGCGGACAAACTGGATGCGGCGTACCGCATCCACAAATAAAATACGCTTCGTCGTTTCCTCCGTCGGGTTCATGCGGGCGCTGTAACCCGACTTTCGCGGGAAATCAAACTTTCCGATTTTGGCGCTGTTTATTTTCGGTTAAACTTGCGAATTTCGTGTTTGCCCCATTGTCACAAGCTGTACTTCATTTTTTCACTATGAATTGATTCAATAAAATATTATTACTCTTTTATCCCGTGTATGTTCCACAATTTTTCCACGATATACGAGGGGCGTTCAATAAGTAAGTATCCCCCCTCTCTAAAATCCATTAAAATGGACCAATTTTAAAAGACTTGGGCTCAAAATCTTCCTTAGGATATTTTGAGTTCAACGAAACAAACCGCAACAAAATCGGACCATGTGCGGCCGAACGCGAGCCGTTTGAACGCGCCGAGGTGCTCGACGCTCCCGCCGAATCCGCGAGGATTTGAAGTCCGCTACAGGAGAAGAGCTTCTCTGCCAAAGCCTAGTCGTTCATCACTGACGAAAAATCAAAGAAATTTTTGTAGAATAAGGGGCTTACCTCACTTCTTCACATAACCAGCTCGATCCAAGCAAGTCTGATACTGAGACTAAGACTAAGAGAACAGCTTTTGGATGCCTCGTGCGTGGAAGTCTTTCAGCTGACCGCGGATGAAAGAGTGGACGGTTTGTTTGACCTCTTCCACTGATTCAAAATTAACTCCTCCAAGTTCAGATTTCAGGAACGGGAATAAATGGTGGTCTGGTTTGCTATTTATTATCGTATCTGAAATCTGAACTCGGAGGAGTTAATTTTGAATCAGTGGAAGAGGTCAAACAAGCCGTCCACTCTTTCATCCGCGGTCAGCTGAAAGACTTCCACGCACGAGGCATCCAAAAGCTGTTCTCTTAGTCTTAGTCTCAGTATCAGACTTGCTTGGATCGAGCTGGTTATGTGAAGAAGTGAGGTAAGCCCCTTATTCTACAAAAATTTCTTTGATTTTTCGTCAGTGATGAACGACTAAGGCTTTGGCAGAGAAGCTCTTCTCCTGTAGCGGACTTCAAATCCTCGCGGATTCGGCGGGAGCGTCGAGCACCTCGGCGCGTTCAAACGGCTCGCGTTCGGCCGCACATGGTCCGATTTTGTTGCGGTTTGTTTCGTTGAACTCAAAATATCCTAAGGAAGATTTTGAGCCCAAGTCTTTTAAAATTGGTCCATTTTAATGGATTTTAGAGAGGGGGGATACTTACTTATTGAACGCCCCTCGTATAAGCGGAGGCTTCATCTTCACTAGAAAAGTCTTTACTGACTTTCTGAGGAACAGTTGGAAAAATGACAGTGGATGTTTGATCATTTTATGTATATATAAAGTTCCAGGAACACATGCGTTTGAGTCGAGACAGGGAACTTCGGTCGGTGCAACAAACTCGCAACAGTTGCACCTAAGGCCTTGTCTCGACGGCGCAACTCTGTTGAGGGAAATTGGCGCAACTGTTGAAGGAAGGAAGTGTCTCAAAAATGTTTCACTTATAAGTGAAACTTTCAAGGTCAGAAATCTGGAACCTCAACAGTTGTTTACCTTCGATGTTTTGAATTGATAAACGCTGGTTACACGTGAAGCGGGAGTGTATTACGGGTGTTTTATTTCGGAGCGGTTATTATTCAGAAATATTTGTACATATTTCAGTATCAATTTTATATTTTCGTTTGTAGCATATCACTACAGCAGGAAAATAAAATTTTATCGAATATATTTTCTTCTTATCCATATCTGAGTAATGTTATTGTTTTTTGTTTTATACCTGGTCGACATAACGCAAAATATTCACCTCCCGTTCATAATTATCAGTTCAATTATCTCAATTGACATCGTTTAACCTAGAAAAATTAATATTGTTCAAATATTCCCGCCTCAAAGTTCCAGGAACACATGCATGCGCGTCGAGACAGGGAATTTCGGTTGGTGCAACAAACTCGCTGCAGTTGCACCTAATTCCCTCAACAGTTGCGCCGTCGAGACGAGGCCTAAGTGAAACTTACAAGGTCAGAAACCTGGAACCTCAACAGTTGTTCACCTTCGTGTTTTGAATTGATAAACGCTGGTTACACGTGAAGCGGGAGTTTATTACGGGTGTTTTATTTCGGAGCGGTTATTATTTAGACATATTTGTACACATTTCAGTATCAATTTTATATTTTCGTTTGTAGCATATCACTACAGCAAGAAAATAAAATTTTATCGAATATATTTTCTTTTTATCCATATCTGAGTTATGTTATTGTTTTTTGTTTTATACCTGGTCGACATAACGAAAATATTCACCTCCCGTTCATAATTATCAGTTCAGTTATCTCAATTGACATCGTTTAACCTAGAAAAATTAATATTGTTCAAATATTCCCGCCTAAAAGTTCCAGGAACTATCCCAGATAACATCGAACGTTTCAGCAACGTGGAAATCAACGTAGACCTTGAAACATTCCGGGAACGTTTACAATTTCTACGTAGTAATCAACATGGAAGAACAGGGGTGCTCCGAAAACGTCTCACTGGCGACGTAACAGGAACGTGGAAAGGAACGTTGCTCTGTAAACCTAACCTAAAAAGTTAAAATCGCTCTTTCGCCGTTTCGCTGTCTACGTTTCCGGGACGTATAATTCAACGTAGTCCAAAACACGTTGTACTAGAAAAGGCAGCACAGGCAGGACACAGGCCAGGAGCGCCCACTAGGTGGCGCTGCATTTCGCGGCGCAGATTACTCAAAAAGTCTACAGCGCATGCGCAGCCCATGTTGGCACCAATCAAGTTCCTGGAATCAGTCTGATCAGCAAAGGTTGCAACTGCTCGAGAGAGTCCACCATTTGTTATCTTGATATTGCAGTGATTTTCGCAGTTTAATGTTGTGCTTGAAGTGATGCTTATACCTCCGTGTTTTACATGCATAAAAGTTCGTTAATTATCTGGTTTGCACTTACTTGTCTGTTTCTAATTCTGTATCTCCAGTCAATGTCCACAATTTTAACCCCTAGACCTCATGTTCTACTCTAAAACTGAAAAAGCTTATTCCTCCTCTAGTACGTACACGTAAATGAAAGTCGTGCCTATGAAGTGAATGATAGTATTTTAATTAATCGTCATTTATCGCAAATAAATAGATAATTAACGAAATTTTCTAATCGTAAACACGTTAGGAGGGAAAGAGACGCACAAACTGTGAAAAGCCCAAAAATGAATGCCACACTATGTTTTGCGAATAAAATGGATTCTAATGTTACTGCACGTCCGTTCAATGTAGTCACTGCCACGTCCCTGCGATGTAGACACTGCAACGTTCCTGTAAACGTTGTCGCTGACAACGTTTATACGGGAACGTTCCGGAAACGGTACTTTACATGGACATCCACGTAGAGTTACACGTTCCGGTACACGTTGCTTTCCACGTGGAGGGTTTCACGAGAAACGTGGCATTCTACGTTGTTGTCAACGTTGAAATTGTTATCTGGGTAGCGAGGCATCATAGCCAGCCAAAAGGCTCCCGCCCCTTGGATCTCGAAGTAAGCGCGGAGCGATTGAATCGCTCTCCGAGCCCCTTTATTTTGACTGAAAATTATAGAAAGAGAAAGATTCTAAAGAAAGATAGGGAGCAAGAAAGAAAAAATCGCACATCGCGTTACCGCCAGAGAGTAGACGGAAAGCAAGGAGGCCGCGCACATCGTGAAACGAGGCGGAAAATAGCAGGAAAATACAGCTGATAGGGCAAAAGAGGCATAGCACACGCTAGTCGGCGAGTGCAGTGCCCCTGAACCCTCGGTTCCAAGTTTCGCCATGAACTCGCGACTCGCTCCGTGAGCTACTCTTCTTGGCTAGAAAATTTACAAGGAGACAACGTATTTGTCTTCATCCTCTTCATCGAATGGAACAAAAATTGATGGCACAGGAGCCGAGTAAACATTTTAGGCCACGTTCGCCACCTTGAATTTTAAAAAACAGAGCAAAACTTCGAGTATCCCGTCAAAAAATACCACCTGACACCGGGTTTCACAAAAATCGATCGAACAGAAACAGAAATACCGTTTTAGGCCACGGCTGCAATCAACGAACTACACCTCTAGAATGGCCGACCAGTGTTAGAGACCCGGAACGTTTTGAAGTTGATATAGGTTAGGTTTACTTGGGCTCACACAGCAGGCTGCCATCTAAACCCATGTCAGACGCTGCCCACATTTTGCCGAATATTGTTGAATAAAGTGATAGCAATGAAAAGATTGCATAATAATCGCACCTCCAAAGGTTTTCTTAATTCAAAAAATAGGAACTTTGAAAGCAAACCTCAAAAAAAATGAAAGTTTACATAGGTTGAAATTTTCACATGTAATCCTTATGGGCAAGACGCAGCAGAAATGGAGATTGAGGTTAGCTATACTTGGGCTCCCACCCCCCTCCTGCCTTCAAAAACCGGCCCTTGCGCGTACCGCAGGTTTGCTATCTCGCGGCCATTCTAGAGGTGTAGTTCGTTGGCTGCAATATTGAATTTTTTTTTTTTTTTTTTTTTTTTTTTTTTTTTTTTTTTTTAGAATGGTAACATATTTTATATGTTTCTTTTATTACGAATTGGAATGGGGCCGACAACAGCCCCACCCGAAATGGGAAGATTCATGCCTATCATACAAATTTGGAAGTGCTTGACAAATAGTAAAGGGCACTATTTGTCCTGAATCTAGCATTACAGTTTGATTTCTTATTACTATTAAAAATAAATTGTCTCTTGTATTTAACTTATTACCTATATCTAATTGTGATTAAAACAATTCAATAAAAATTACTTAAAATACTAATGTTACCGCCGGAACCATCCTTACGGATATTACATCGGGGAGGTAGGGGTTGGTGTAGGGGGAGCACGCTTACATTTAATGTTTTATTTTTCCTTATCAGTATGTTCCTTATGAATGTATATGTTGTGTTCCAATTTTCTTTATTGAGGAGCATATTGCCAATTATTGTTTCAGGAGCCAACTTAACATTAATTGTCCTTTCTACTTCTTTTCTTTCTTCTTCCCATGCCGAACACTCAAAGAAGGTATGCCTAGGGGTGTTAACTGCCCCAGTATTGCAACATGGACAGACAGGGGAGTCGCGAAGTTTGAATTTATGGAGATACTGTGCGTAACATCCGTGGCCGGATAAAAATTGCAATAGGTAGAAGTCGATATTACCGTGCTCATTGTACGTCCATGCCACAATATCTGAGATTAACATTGTTGTCCAATTGCACATATGGTTGTTTTTTAACCTATTTTCCCATTTCCTCAAAATCTCATTTTTAATTTCACTAGGATCCTCCTCTTTGAGTGTCTTCCTCAATTTCTCTTCAAAAAATAGATCAGCCGGTGGAATTGCTGTGATGAGATCTAGAGCAAGATCAGACATTGATTGTTCTATATCCACATATTAAGGACAGTTTTAAAGGCCTTAAAGTCTTTCTTAATTTATCTACATTCTTCCTTAACTTAAGTGCTGGGCACCAAATTTGAATTCCGTACGTAATAATAGAGATAACAGTATTTATTAATAAGAGTCTTTTATGAAATGATGGGCCTTTAGTATTTGGCATGATACTTCTAAACATCCCTGCCACTCTCTTAGCCTTGTCGCAAACGGTTGTTATGTGAGTACTCATATCGAAATTTTTGGACAGATGTATACCAAGGTATTTCATGGAAGAATCTTGAATTTTGGAATGTAAAAAAATCTGACCCAAAATTCGACTTCCTGGTCAAAAAATACCCCCCCCCCCTCACCGAGTTTCACAAAAATCGA
Source organism: Bemisia tabaci (assembly GCF_918797505.1). Taxonomy (NCBI): domain Eukaryota; kingdom Metazoa; phylum Arthropoda; class Insecta; order Hemiptera; family Aleyrodidae; genus Bemisia; species Bemisia tabaci. Next base: position 88,776 of record NW_027311778.1, read on the forward strand.
TCAAACAGGGATCGAGATAGCATTTAAGGCCACGGCCGTCATCTTGAATTTTGAGAATCTGACGAAAAACTCGAGTTTCAGATCAAACATTACCCTCCAATACCGAGTTTGAAAAAATCGATACGAGAGAGGCCGAGATAATATCAACCGAAGACAATGAAAGAGAGGGAAGATAATGAAAGAGGGGAAGGGATATAAAAAGGAGGAAAAAATTGAGCAAGAGCGATATAAATAAAGGAGAAGGCAAAATTAAAGAGATAGAAGTAAATAAAAGAGAAAGAAGATTATAAGAGATAGAAAAGGGAAAAAAGAAAAATTAAAAATAAAAGAAAAGTGAACAATTAATTAAAAAAGAAAAATGATTAAATGCGAAAGGCTAATAAAGAAAATTAGGAGAATAAAGAGAGAGAGAAAAAGAAAGGTTCAGAAAAAAGTACAAGAAATAAAAGATAAAGTAAAGGGGAGGAAAATAAAGGAGAAAGAAAAAAGAGAGGAAATCAAAGAAACGTATTATTAGTTAGGTAGGTGAAAGACCCAGAAGGTGGAAAACAGACATACAGTTAAAAATGGAAGACAGTTTTGAGGAGATACTTAAGTGTAGGCAGGCTGACACCATGTACTATCGACGAATTTAGTTTTGCGCAGAGTCTCTGGTGACTATTTAGCGACGGAGCGGCGCGGCGCGTTGCCTGATAACAGTCTCATGAAGACGCACTCGTTCCGCTGTGAGTGCGTAGTCACTAACACAGGCGCACATGAAACACACACAGACATTTTCGCTCATTCAATGTCAGAGTTCACGTTTTTGGCTCTTCGGACTGTAAACAAAGCTTTGCCTTTTACAACCTTGGCCTGATCTTCGAAATATTTTCAGAGTTGATAGAGGATTACTTCTCGAGTCCAAAACACTGTCGATTTTTGAAATCGGACAATGCCGGGGGGAGGGGGAGGGGAGTCAAAGTAAACAATTTAAACTCGCATATCTCGCTAATGGTTTGTTGTAGACAGGTGATCTTGGTCTCAAAATTTAGAAAATACCACATGCTTTCAGGCAACGTTTTAAAAATTGGTCCATTTTGAAAATTTCATCCATTGCTGCCACGTTGCCGTAATTCAAATTTTCACACTTTCAGCTGTAACGTTGAGGGATTAGCATTTAAAAGTAACAAAAATATTTTCTAGTGAAAGGAGACCGTTTAAGCTTCAAAACAAGCACAAGTTCATCCTCGGAAAACAAATTGGAGGAGAGATATGATTTTTCAAAATGGGTGCGGTACACTAGAACCTGGTTTGTTCCGAGTCCCAAGATCACCCATGCCCCCAAACCGACCACGAATTGCGATACCCCATTAGCTCATTCCCTAAGAAAATTATTAAAAAAGAAGAAAATATCGAGACATATGAATGTTACAGGAGTAGCCTCAGCTGACACTCGCTGCATCAACTTTAAAAAATCATGACTCTGTTTCAAATTGTTTCTCTAGGATGGACTGAAATTTTTTAAAACGCTCAAATGGTACGCTTTTATTAGCAGCTCCTCTTGTTTCCTCTTATTTATACCCAGAGGACCGTTAAAGGTGTTAAACATAAATTTTTTTATGATCGAAAACTTTGATTCCCCTGTATCCATCGCATATTAATCATTTATCCTGATTTTGTCATTTTTGACGAATGATTTTGTCTAGGAGTGACCTAAAAAGGTATCGCCCCAACTGAAAGTGAAAGAAATTGAAAATTTGAGCTACGCCAACGTGACAGCAATGGGTGAAATTTTCAAAATGGACCAATTTTGTCATCATCATGTTAAAATTGGCGGTTTTCTCTAAATTTTGACACTAAGATCATCTCTCTACAACAATAAGCCGTTCACGAGTTATGCTAGTTTGAGGTTTTAACTTTGACCCCCCTTCCCCTCTGTTCGTACCTAATTGTTTGATTTCAAAAATCGTCAGTGTTTTGGACTTGAGAGGTGATCCTCTATCGACCCTGAAAATATTTCGTAGAACAGGGGGAGATTGGAAATGACCACTTTTGAATAAGACCGTCTCATCACCCAATCTCCTTCATTTTATTGAAAGACTCCTGCATGAAATGTTCCTGCAATTCTGCGGTAAGTTAATGTCATAATATCATAGACAGATTTTTAATTTCACCTTTGCCCCGCATTAAAAATATATTCGGAAAAATTGATGATAGTTAGAAATACCTAGTGATTGTCAGTAAAGTAAAAGGGAGTAACAGTTAGCAAATTGGAGTAGAAATATAGTGTCATTTAGTCCAGTGGGTCAACTTTTCACCCACCTCTCCTCACAAAATGGCGCTGTTGGGTGAATGTTCCCATTTAACCCATAGTTTTTCTCACTTGTCAGCAATGCGCAGTAGCAAACTTGGAATCGATGTCTGTCGGTGGCGAGATTTCAAAATGTTCCGTCTTACTTAATTTTTTCCCTCGGATGGAAAAAAAAAATATCTTGGATCCAAAATCCAGACTCAAGATTCGACAAGCAAAATACTTTTGATTCAATCGTTTTCCTTGAGTCGAGCCCAGCCTCTTGATTCAAGCGGATTTCCTATTTGTTCAAGCAAAAATCCGATTGATTCGAGAGTCTTTTTTGAGAGTCTGAACTCCGAATCCAAGAGACTTTTTTTTCCAGTGCAGGTAAACGAGTTAACATCATCGTTTGCGCTTTTCGTAGATACGACCTTAAGTACAAAAATTACGTCGAATTGTGTTTTAATTAAAATTTGTCGGAAAGGCTGTAAAGTCACTAACTAAGTGACGAATCCTTTTCCTCAATCCAAATAAAGAATCATGAGAGATTCAAAGAGGTAGGAAAAAGCTTAGTTTCTTGTTGGGGAACGAATAGTCTGAAAAAAATCGCATTTTTCAGAACTTTCTTGGAACTGTATCTTTTCTCCCTCTATTTCTTTTGGTGTCCTTGAGAAAATGTGAGGAATTTATTTTCGAGTGAGATCCTTTTACGAGTCTCCTGAAATGGAATTTAACAACTAGAACAAATATTAAGAACTTATAACAGATAAAATGGTATTAAAAAAATGACATGCATGATTGCAGGTCCCCCGTTCAAATAGTTTACACCTCTGCAATGCCATGACGAAGTTTTTACTCCTCGTAGATCGGAAATGAGACAAAAATTCAAGGATTACAATAAATTCAACATTAGGCGTTAAAAATAAATTTTCCCAAATATTTTATAGTTACTGCCAGAATAAGCAGACGCTTTTCGAATCTTAAAAATTAAACGCAGATGGACTCAAAGCTGTCTGTCGTGCATAACATAGGAGTGCAACTGAGTTTTCTTCTTTTTCTTCCTCTGAACAAACGCTAGGAACTTAATGGTTAATCCCAATGCAACTGATAGCGCTGAGTTCACTTGTGACCATAGTTTCCCTCCAACATTTTTAGGAAAACCAAGGTTTTCCTTAAAAACGGGCTGTTTCGGGGAACTAGGCCCTAAAGCCGATCTGCCACTGGCAGATACGTTCCCACGGCGCGTCGAGTATGCGCGCCTGTGACGGATAGCAAAATAAAAGGAGAAAAAAAAGTTGTGACCAAAGCTTAAATCATGTCAAATTTCAAAAATAAGAGACATCTAAACGCAATACAACTATCCGTGCTAGATGGATGTCCATATTGCACATGAAAAATTTAAGGTGCTATAGTGTGAGTCGTCAGGCGTGAATTCGCAATGCTCTGCTCTATGCTGTTAGTCAGATCCGGGAGAAAAGTTAAATGAGGTCAGATTAAGTTTTTCCTATCCTTGGCTGTGTTGCTCACGTAGCCCTTGAAGCACCACTACAAGTGAGACAAACGAAACCATAACACAATATGGAAATAGAGCAAGGGAAAGGATGTGCGTTGACGACGGCGTAGAGGTACGAATATTCGTACTTTATGGATATCCGTATTGCATCTGCAAAATTGAAGGCGCAATGGCCCGAGGCGTGAATTCGCAATGCTCCGCTATATGCTGCCAGTGAGGTTTTGCTCAGATTCGGGAGAAAAGTTAAAAAAGAGGCTCGAATAGGTCTTTCCTGTCTTCGGCTGAGTTGATAAGCGATTTTTTTTCAGGTCCATGTCCGATTCTTTTTTGGAATGATTTGCAGACCAACATCTAAAGCTCGCGTAAACCGACCCCATACAATCTGCGGGGCAGGTTTTGTTAGGAAGCCTCGAGTCGATTTGACCCGGCTTCAGCATTTAAGGATTTATGAAAATATCATTAAAATGACTGCATATACCTCGCAAAAAGTCAGGATTCAACATTGGATCCAAAAGAGGCCATTCAGTCTGTGAATTTCAATAAAATTTGGTAATGCAATCTCACAAAATTAGGCTCCAATTGTTCGGTCACGTCTGAAAATATTCTCATTTCCAATAAAATGATTCCTGAATGGGACTTCCTGCTATGGACCTCTGATGAATTCAATTGATTTATTCCTGTCTCTTTTTTTTACTTGCCTTACTGAACACATTGTTCTTAGCCAAACTCAACACTCTTTTTCCCCCTCTCTCTCCTTCAAAATTTTACATTGTACTCACTAGATTGCATGTTTCATTTTCCGATCGAGGAGGCTAAAAAGATCTTTCCAGCTGACATGTTTCTTGAGTTCATAATTTTCAGACTTATAGACATTAAAGCAATAATTTAATTCACCAGCTCTGCCTCGGTTTCTCTAGAAATAACGGTGCTTGGATGCTGCTAGTAGCTGTGATTTGTTCTCTTTCTTTTTCATTTCACAAGTCTATCCGTTACTTTTACACGTTCAATTTTGAAATTTTTTCTCTGTGCTATCAATCAATTTTGATCCTGAAAATAGCCTAAAATTGTGATGATTTTCCAAACTTTTCTGGGGCCCCCTCCGCGTAGAGAGTGAATCCCCCGGGAAATATCATAATCGTTATCAGAAAAAGGGTGGCATATTTTTAAGACATGCGGTATGCAAAATATGTCTGGCTAAGTATATTTAGCTCCTAAATTCAAGAATTACTTTGGTTTTTCTCAATCATGCATTAATTTCCAGACAATTAAATTTTCCAAGGAAAATTCATTTTTAAATAATCCCAATTCACCTGGAAAATGGCGGAGACAGGGAAAAACCAAGGTCATACGTAGACGCAGGGCTGAATATTACACGAGAATCCGCTTTTAAAGCACTAACTTTTTTTTTTGGTGCATACTTGTGTAATCTTCCATAGTCAACAGCGGACCAGTCTTGCGTCATTTTTAAACTTCCTGCGCGAAAAAGTGTATCCTGAGTTAAGGAGTTCTTTGGAACAAGGGCGTATACTGGAAAAAGTAGTTCCGCAGAAACCACTTCTGAAAGTTCAAAAGTGTATAGCGCTGGTTGTAGCCAATATCTTCGCACGAAATTTAATTAATTTAAAAGACCAAGTCTTTGAGAGTATACTTGCAAAAACGGAACATTGTGACTACATTCCCCTCTGATTCCTACATGATAACGTGGATCGCTGTGTAAAAAAAAGGGGGGGGGGACTTTTTAGTACACTATGTATATTCCCTGAAACTAGGAAGAATCCAGTTTCAGTAAAAGCGTTCTCCCGAAAAAGGGCGGATGCGCGCATACGCCTTTGTCCCAAAGAACTCCATGTGACCTGCCGGCGCGGTGGCCGGCGTCTAGTAGAAAAAATTAGAGTACCTATATTGAGAGAGTATGGCCACTGGGCCCCATGGAGAGGCTTAGGACCCAAAAATGGCAGTGCTTTGTTTTGGTTTTTGTGGATGGGAGGGGGGTCATTGCCAACTTTTGACGGTTATCACCAACCGCACTTGCTGCCAACCTTACTACATCTAAGATAATTTTTCTCAAAAATTGCACACGATTAGCCTTAAAAATATGGAAAGATGTCGCAATAGTGCATTTGAGTAAATTTCTCATTACGATAAGTAAAGAAAACTACATTTTGAGTCATTTTGCATTACATTAATTTATGGCGTCCGCCATTTTTGGGTCCTAAGGGCTCCATTTAGCCTAAGATGGCTGAGCCAATCAGAGGTGGTAACCTCAGTGGCCATACTCTCTCAATATAGGTACTCTAGAAAAAATCAGTTGCACCTCATGAAATTTTAGCTCTATTTTCGAGTGACCGCGGTGTTGCGCTGTTTATCATAGTTTGCACCTGTAGATGCTTATCTGAGGGATATTTTCTTGAAAAAGTAGTAGATTTGTCAATTGTTCATGTGCCTCCGTTTTCCTCGTTGGCATGAGATGAGATAGGTCCAGTCAGCACCCGATATGTCCGAAACGCGCCACGCTGCGCTGCGCCTCGTCGCACAGTTTGCATTTGATTTGGAGCGGCCTATGCGCAAAACTAAATTCGTCGATAGTACGTGAAAGGAGTAAAGGGATGGAAACGTTCGCGAAGGAGCCACATAGTTAGAGGATTGAACGCGATTGAGGTAAGCAGCATAGGCCATAGACGTAGAGCGACACAATTCAACCGTGTTCAGTGCGATCCGCATAAACAACCTCTTCTCTCCAATCCATCACTGTAGTAAGAAGCAAGTAATCTCTCTTGCAGGCGTCGTGGACTTTTCCCAGACTTGATATTTTTTTTCTACTCTTTTCGATCGTATCAAGGTGTGTACCAAGTTCAAAGACAATCCCTTCGGCCAATTTTTTTCTAGGGTGGGGGGGGGGGGGTGGGAAGAGTGAGCTGGTATGGCAGCTTTATATAGTAACTGGCCGTAATTGGCTCGCTATGCGAGCTGTCACGCCTGGCCAGGGAGTGACCCTGGACCCCCTGCTTTCTAGCTTCACGACGAACTTCCTTGAGTAATAATTATAGACAAGTCCATATATTTGACTACCGCTTTCTTTATAACTTAGTCGCTTCACTACAGTCTCCAGTAAATGTAACCGCACAATAGCCTTCAGTACATGACACACTATGAACAACAAGAACCTGGCTCTTCATCATAAAATCAAGGGTTTTCCACAAAATCG